>NW_004444071.1:2414377-2468106 GCF_000243295.1 Trichechus manatus latirostris | reverse complement strand
TGTGTGCATTTATTGGTATAAACTGACCTCTGAGCACTGCTTTTGCTGTGTCCCAAAGGTTCTGGTAGGATGTGTTTTCATTCTCATTTGATTCTCTGAATTTCTTTATTTCATCCTTAATTTTTTCTATAACCCATAGTTTTTGAGCAAGGTGTTCAGTTTCCATGTGTTTGATTTTTTTTTTCTTACTTTTTCTGTTGTTGATTTCTACTTTTATGGCTTTATGGTCAGAAAAAATGCTTTGTAATATTTTGATGCTTTAGATTTTGTTGAGGCTTGCTTTATGGCCTATTATGTGATCTGTTCTGGAAATTGTTCCATGTGTGTTGGAAAAGAAAGTATACTTGGCTGCTTTCGTGTGGAGTGTTCAGTATATGTCTATGAGATCAAGTTGGTTGATTGTAGCATTTAGCTCTTCTGTGTCTTTGTTGTGCTTCTTTCTGGATGTTCTGTCCTTCACCGAAAGTGCTGTGTTGAAGTCTCCTACTACTATTGTGGAGCTGTCTCTCTTTTCAGTGCTGTTAGAGTTTGTTTTGTGTATTTTGGAACCCTGTCATGGGGTGCGTAAATATTTATTATTGTTATGTCCTCCTGGTGTATTGCCCCTTTAATAATTATATAGTGTCCTTCCTTATCCTTTGTGGTAGATGTTACTTTAAAGTCTGTTTTGTCAGAGATTAATATTGCCATTCCTGCTCTTTTTTGAGTCTTGTTTGCTTGATATGTTTTTTTCATCCTTTGGGTTTTAGTTTGTTTGTGTCTTTAAGGTGTGTCTCTTGTAGGCAGCATATAGACCGATCCTGTTTTTTAATCCAGTCTGCCACTCTGTCTCTTTATTGGTACATTTAGTCCATTTACATTCAGCGTAATCGTTGATAGGTATGAGTTTTAGTGCTGTCATTTTGACGTCTTTTTTTGTGTGTTCACAGTTTCTTTGTTCAGCTTAATTTTCTGTGCTGAGTCGTTTTTCTTTATGGATTTTGTTTTCATCTTTTTCATTGTTGTTGGTTTTGTGTTTGCTGAGTATATTTTTCTAGTTTTTTATTTTGAACTGTAGGATTATTAGTTTCCTTTGTGGTTACCTTAATATTTTCCCTTATTTTTCTAAGTTTATACCAGTCTTTTATTTCTTTATATCACCTTGACTTCCTCTCCATATGAAAAATCTATGTCTACATTTTTTAAGTCCCTTTTTTGTTTTAATGTTGTCATCTTTTACATATTGACATCTAATTACCTATTTTCGGTGTTTTAGCTTTGATTTACTTTTGTGACTTCCCTATCTGGGTTGATATCTGGTTGCTCTGTCCTGTGTTAGTCTTGGGTTGTTATCTGATGTTACTGATTTTCTAACCGGAGGACTCCCTCTAGTATTTCTTGTAATTTTGGTTTGACTTTTGCAAATTCCTGAAACCTTTGTGTATCTGGAAATACCCTAATTTCACCATCATATTTGAGAGACGGTTTTGCTGGGTGTATAATTTTTGGCTGGCTGTTTTTTTTCCTTCAAGGCTTTATACATGTGATCCCATTGCCTTCTTGCCTGCATGGTTTCTGCTGAGTAGTCCAAGCTTATTCTTATTGACTCTCCTTTGTAGATGACTTTTCGTTTATCCCTTGTGGCTCTTAAAATTCTCTCTTTATCTTTGATTTTGGCAAGTTTGATTATAATATGTCTTGGTGACTTTCTTTTGGAATCTACCTTATATGGGGTTTGATGAGCATCTTGGATAGATACCCTTCCATCTTTCATGATAATCCGGGAAGTTTTCTGCCAATATATCTTTAACAATTCTCTCTGTATTTTCTGTTATCCCTCCCTGTTCTGGTACTCCAGTCACTTGTAGGTTATTCTTCTAGATAGAGTCCCATGTAATTGTTAGGGTTTCTTCTTTTTTTTTTAATCTTTTTATCTGATTTTTCCTCAAATAAGTTGGTGTCAAGTGCTTTATCTTCAGTCTCACTAATTCTGACTTCCATTGCCTCAATTCTGCTTCTGTGACTTTCCATTGAGTTGTCTAATTCTGAAATTTTATTTTTAGTCTTCTGAATTTCTGATTGCTGTCTCTCTATGGATTCTTATATCCTGTTAAATTTGTCATTATGCTCTTCTCTAATCTTTTTAATTTCCTCTATTGAGTGTTCAGTGTTGTACTTAATTTCTTGAAGAGTTCTGTATGTTAATCTTTTGTGTTCTGCAGAAATTTTCCTCCTCTGGAAAATGTCTAAATTATTTTGGGAGCTAGCTGAAGCCATCTTGGATTGCCTCTTTATGTGATTTGATATTGACTCTTTTCTCCAAGCCATCAGTAAGTTATTATATTTCTTTATTTTATGTTCGCTTACTGTGTCCTAGCTTCTTGTTTTGTTTTGATATGCCCGAATAGGCTGCTCGTATGAGCTAGTTTGATTATTGGCACCTGTGAAGCTATAATGTCCTGTCACCATGTCGTTAGATCTGTTACTAGTTATGTGAGCTCAGGAGTCTGCCCACTCCTCCTGTATGGATTCAGCTCAGGTGCCCAGGTAGATAACCACCAAGTGTGTGGTGTAGGCTCTCACTTACAGTCCTAGGCAGGCATGGGTGATTGGTGTAGGCACAGGCACCTGGCTGCAGCAGGGGGACACACTCTGAGCAAAGCAGGGGGCTGATGGCCGCCCCCGATTGTCAAGGAGGAAGGCGTGTCTCTGTTCCCTGGAGCACACAGGTGGGTGGGTTTTGCAGCCAGACTGTGAGCACCTAATGCTAATGGTGTTTGCTGTAAGGACTGGGGGCATCTCTTATTCATGGGCCTTTATCACAGGTGGCTAGGTTGCGTGGATGGAGCCACCAGTCCTCAGGCCCCTGATGTGGGTAGGTGAAGATGCTGCTTAATGGGCAGAGCCGTGAAAGATGTCAAGAACCTGCCACTTCACAGCTGAAACAGTTGAAGTTAGAGTTCTAGTATGTACCCTGTTGTACTGTGGTAATGAGGGCCTATACTCTTGAGATGGGCCCACACAAGCCTGTGCAGGGGGAAAGGCACTCAAAGTCCGTGGATCATTTATGCCTGTGCCTAGGCAAAGGAGCTCTGCCGACCCTGGGTTCCTGGCTTAGGGGAGCCGGCAGTTTATTTTTTCCCGTTTGTTAATTTGTTCACTCTCCAAGGCAGGGAGAATGTCTCCTGGCATGTGACAGATCCTACTTCTGGCCCAGGGGACTTGGCAGTTTCTGAAGCTGGTCCGGGACCCAGTGCAGATCAGGGAGCGGGGAGGTAAATGGGAGAGAGGCTTTTCCCTAAGCGGGGTGTTTTTGATCCGCGCGGTAGGCCGTACGCAATTACTTATCTTTCGCTGATCCAGGGCTGCTTCTCACTGGTTCTTGGTAGCCGCGTAGACTCTCTGGCTCTGGGTCTCTTCCAGCACAGAAAATGTGCCCCCGAGCATGGCTCTTGCCTGCCTCACTGCTCACCCACAAGCTGCTCAGGCCTGACTGGGTCAGGCTCTCATCAGGTCAGGTCTGGCAACTCGTCGCGGCTTCTGAATCATCTGCCTCCCCATGCCACTCAGTCTGGTTCTTCAACTCTCCCTTTGATGTTCAGGGCCCCCAGATTGCCATATATAATCGAATCACTTGTTTTTTCGGGTCTTTGTTGTAAGAGGGTCCACCAGAAGCCTCTGACTACTCTGCCATCTTGACCCTACCTCCAGGTTCTGAGTTTTTGACACTAACGTATATATCTTACTTTCTCCTGGCTACCTGCTGCTTTAAGACCTGTCTGGGCTTATCTTAAATAAAACTGGAAGCGTTTTTGCCGAAAATAGTGAGGACTGTTTTACACCTTCCTGGTCAGACAGCTTTACTGCTCAGTGCTGAGTGAGGAGCCGTGACCCTGTCAGATGGTCGCTGAGGTGTGATAACCAGTTATTTATCATGATTTGTACCTGCTTATTGTAGATTCTACAGCATGAACCCTCCATATACACAGCCTAAAGCTCTTTCTCCCCTCACTGAAAGCGTATACAGGTAGTCCCTGACTTACGACGGGGTTCCGTTTCCATGACTTGGTCGTAAGTCAGTTCTGACATAAGTCGAATACCTCTTTTTTCTTTTTTTTTTTTTAGTTTTTGTTACTACTGTCTTTTATCTTCAGTATCTTTATAAATCCGATCTTGGAACATATCGTAGTGAACATCTGAGAATGATAACATCAGCAAATTACACACTGCAACATTGTATACAGTACACATTACTAACAATAAGGTGTAGGAAAAAACCCCCAGCGGTTCATTGTAACTTGAATAGAACCACAGTTGGAGACTACCTGTACTCAGAGAGTACCCAGCTTGTTCAGAATAGGGGTAGTGTTAGTCAGGGTTCTCCAGAGAAACAGAGCCAGTAGGATAGACAGTAAGAGATTTATTTCAAGTAATTGCTTATGTGGTTGTGATTGTAGGGGCTAAAAAAAAAAAAAAAAAACCCAAACCAAACCTGTTGCTGTCGTATTGGTTCCAACTCATTGTGGGGGCTGGCAAGTCTGAAATCTGTAGGGAAGGTTGGCACAGTGACAGCTCTTGGGTAGGAGGTGATGCAGGTTAACTGATGGTAGATGTCGGCCATATCTACAAAATATCTTAACAGTGACACATAGATTGTGTTTGATTCAATAATTGGGTACTACAGGGTCGCTATGAATCAGAACTGACTTGACGGTTTGGTTTTTGGTTTGGTTTGGTATAGCCCGGGAGCCTTGGTGGTGTAGTGGTTAAAGCACTTGGCTGTTAACCAGAAGGGTGGCGATTCGAACCCACCAACTGCTCTGTGGGAGAAAGATGTGTCAATCTGCTTCCATAAAGATTTATAGCCTTGGAAACCCTATGGGGCAGTTCTACTCTGTCCAACACGGTCGCTATGAGTCAGAATTGACTGGACCGCAGTGGGTTTGGTTTTGGTTTATAGCCTACCAAGTTGGCACATAAAACTACCTATCACAGTCCTATTTCCAAAACAGCCTGCCTGGCCCCCCTTGGCCTCTACTTTGAGAACGACTCCCTCCCTCCAGTGACTCCAAACCAAAAAAAAAATCTGTCTTCAGCTCAGTCATTCCATGATTACAGGCTATTAGGCTAGTGGCCGCCTGGCCTCCTTATTGATTGGGTCTTCTGTTAATGTTATATGTTATGCCGTTTTAATTTTGAGCTTCTCTGTGAATATTAATTTCTGATGAAACATTATGTTGAAGAAAAGATGGAGGTAGGAGAAAACAGAAAGAGGAAGGGAGCAGAGACAAGCAAAGAATAATCATCTGAGATTCAACAGCAAGCATAGCTTATAAAGATCAAGTTGTATTTCTGCTTCATGAATCATTGTCAGACAAATTAAGAACATATTGTTTCTTATTTATCTATTTTCAAGGATGTGGTATCAGGCATTGAGAATAAATCTTGATTTTCATAAGCTCAGTTGTCACTATGGAGCCACAGAGCATAAAACTTGCATCTGATAAACAGTGTTGTGTGGAGCAGCAGGGGGTATAATGCCAGCAAAACTCACAGCTGCTCTCTGCTCCTTATCCCTGTTTTCAGGAATGTGTCCTAGCAGGAAGGAATTTTTTTTTTTTGTTTAATAGACCAATAATTTGTTATATCTGTTGTAAGAAAAGTTCTAGTTTTAGGTATGTTAAAACCCAAACCAAACCTGTTGCCATGGAGTCGATTTCCCATTTCCCCCAAATCTTAGAGACTGGGGATAATTATGTTCAGTTTTTGTTTGGTGAGTTGTAGTCAGGGTGGGATCTTTTCCTTTGCATTTTTATATCTACTTTCCTCCCCCCAACCTTCCTTCCACCTTCTCTGTAACCAGTTGCTGTCGAGTCAGCCATGACTCATGGTGACCCCATGTGTGTCAGAGTAGAACTGTGCTTCATAGGGTTTTCAATGGCCAATTTTTTGGTAGTAGATCACCAGGGCTTTCTTTTGAGGTGCCTCTGGGTGGACTCAAACTCCCAACCTTTCAATTAATAGCCAAATGAGTTGACTATATGCACCACCCAGGGACTCCACCTTCCTCATAGTGACTGGTTAATGAGTGTTAAATGTCTGCATCACTCTTGTTATATGAGGGCCCTCTACAATTGATTCGTTGTATAATTTTCATGCCATGTTTCAAGTTACTACTTGGATAGTTTTTGGAGGACTCTTAGCTGTCTGAAATTCCTAGTAGAAATTTTTGTTTTTAATTTCTGAAATTGAAATATAAAAGTTATATTTTAATTTGAATAAAGATAAGGGATATCAGTATGAAAAACTGAGACCCTGGATATATAATGTAAATCTTTAAAATACTAACAACAGTAAAAAATATAAATAAAATGATTTAAGTCCTTTAAGTAATACTTAACTAAAACGTCACTTCTTCAAATCCAATAATACCAGCATTAGCGTAGCATTTTGGAACTTGAAGCTTCTTTTAGACTTTAAAAAAAAAATTCCTTAAAAACTGCATAATCTACAGTGACAGAAAGCAGCTCAAGAGTCTGCCTGGTGGGAGGTAAGAGAGTTGATGGCAAAGGGGCACAGGGAACTTGTTTAGAGTGATAGAAATGTGTAAGGCTGTCAAAACTCATCTAACTGTACACTTAAAATGGGTGCTTTTATTGTATGTAGATTATACTTCAATAAAAATCAATTAAAAAAAAAAGTTCCTTCCTGTAGTAGCACTAAACTTAATAGAAGCTGTGACCTTTAATCATCGAACAGCGTCCCCTTCCCCCCCGTCCCCACTGCACTGCTTCTAAACCAGTAAATTAACTGTTTAGATGTCAGTTAGGCAAAAATCCAGAATAACAACAAAGTAAGTTTAAAAAGAAACGAAGTGTGTAGAGTACTTTACTACCGTCAGAGGGTAATGCTTGAGGAATCCAACTGTTCCCTTGGTGGTCCTGGAAGTGGTACGGTCTCAGGCCAGTTGGGCCCAACACAAGAGCAAGGGAGAGAACAACAGTGAAAATGTTTCTAAATGTACTTCAATTCCTTTTGGCCAGTTGTTGCGAAGCTCTTTGGTGAATAACAGAACCCAAGCCAAGGTAGCGGAGGAGCTTGGCATGCAGGAATACGCCATAACCAATGACAAAACGAAGAGGCCTGTGGCCCTCAGGACCAAGACCTTGGCGGACCTTTTGGAATGTGAGTCCAAAAAAGTAAACCTTTTATCTTAACCCATGGAGTCAAGATTTAAATCAAGTTGGCCAACACTTTATTCTTTTTCTCATTATTTTGTTCTGGCTGAAGAAACCTCTTTTCTATTTTAATTTTTATTTATGCTTTCTCCAAAGCTTATTTGAAGGAGAATAATTTGAAATTAAGACATGTGAATAGTGAATTTTATATTCAGTCTTGTGTTCAGTGGAAACAACCCCATGCCCTCATCCCACCCTAGCCATCAGCTCTCTCTGTGTAAAATGGTAATTGTTAATTATAGCTTTTTTGTGGGTGTGTGCGTGTGTGGCCACCCAGTACCCTTCTTCACATAGGTGCACAGAAGAAAGAAGAGTAATTTATTCACTAAGTACTAAAATCATTATCCATCATTTTGAATGAGCCCAAAGCTCTGTGGACAAATGTCATTTTTACAGTTTCTTAAATGGTCTGGTAACATTCTAAATAATCTTATTATAGCTAACTAAAAGCTTGTCCACATAATTTTATTGGTTCTTCTATTACCTTTAAATAAATGGGCCAGTCACTGGAACTTAGAACATTTTTTTTTTTTTTTTACTGTTATGATATTTTTGGCATTGTATACTGAACTATATACAAATATTAAGGTCTTCCATGTAAAACCAGCTCATTTACAAAATGCAAAGGCAATCTAACCAAGGAACTTAGATTTCTTTTTCAACTAAAGAAAAGTAATTGAAAGGTTAAGATTTCAAAAAACATTAAGTTGATAGATCATCTCTGGCTTTTTATTATTTGTTAGCTCAATGAAAGATATTTTTATTCCTTCTTTTAAAAAATCTCCCATTTGTTTACTTGGTTAAGATAACTTTTAATGAATTCATCTTTGGGATTCATCATTTATTAATGCAAAGTAGAATATACTTTTGTCATTAAGGTTTTCTCTACTTGGGCAGATTGTATCTGTAAAGTGTTCCATTCTGTTCATGAAATTTCACATAGAATCCTTATAAAATAGGCAGTTTCCTCAAGATTGATGTTGAGAATGGCAGGCCTTAAGGATGTGCTCATTCTGATGTCATATCTGATCTTCGAGTTATCTCTTGATTTATTTGATGTTAACGTGGTGTGTTCCCAGGTAGCATTCTTTCTTTGCTATACAGCAGCATTTTGTGTATGGTTTTAGCCAACTATTCATTTAGCCCTTACTGCTTGCAAATGCAGTTTTGGTCTTTGTGCTCTTTGGTTTTGCATCTTAATCACACATCTGTGTTGCTGCTTCTAATATTGGTGATTAAGAGTAGAATCTTGTTTGAAGAAAGATGAAATGGTAATGCTGAAGTTGAAAACCTTCTTAAAATATTTCTTAAACGTCTAGGTCTCTTATCCTTTCTGATAAATGGCACTTAATTATGGTTTATTTTAAAACGTTCTTTTTTTCCAGCATTTATTGCAGCGCTATACATTGATAAGGATTTGGAGTATGTTCATACTTTCATGAATGTCTGCTTCTTTCCACGATTAAAAGTAAGCTCATATATAATTTAAATTAGTGGCATGCTTTAAGGTCGGTGATTCCAGAATGCATAACTAAATACTTTTTTTGGGACTAACTACAGGAGTTCATTTTGAATCAGGATTGGAATGACCCCAAATCCCAGCTTCAGCAGTGTTGCTTGACACTTAGGACAGAAGGAAAAGAGCCAGACATTCCTCTGTACAAGTAAGTACACTGTGCCCACAGTTGCCAGATCCAGCCTGCTCAGAGTTATTCTCCCTGTGACTTGAGGGAAAGCTGGTCATTGTAGGGCAGTTGTGGAGGAGCCCTGGCTTGAGACTCCCTGACAGAGTCCCACTGGAACTCTTTGGGCCTCTCAGTCTCTTTAGCTGTATAGAAGTGGGCCACGCTAGATTATGTGTACGCATCCTACCATCTCTAAAATTCTCGGTGAACTACTGCCTGGTAGGAAGACTGTGAAAATGGCATGGGCAAGGTGTCTGATCTTCTCTAACTTCCCAAGGGGAAGGAGAATCAAGATCAGCAGCCCAAGGCTGATTCCTAAGTGGCAGAGGTCAGACATGCCCCCTCTCTCTGCCATCTTTACCAATTCTGACACCAACCATCCCTACCACAGCACTCTCTACTTTTCTGCTGGGTTTGATCATCCATTGTAATGGCTACATAGAACTCACAGACAATACGCACAATTTTGGGGTTTATTAAGGAAGTGTCAGGTTACAATTCAGGTTCAAGAACGCTCAGGATACAGTTCTTCCATCAGGACAGCATCTTCTCAGCCATGCTTGCAGACATGCCTCTCTCTGGCCCCTCAGCCTCTGCCCTATTTGGGCAAGTGTTACAAAGCTCTTTTAGCTCCGCCAGTAAGTTCCCCAAGGCATGCCACTCTGCCAGTAATACTCAGCCAGAAGGTGCTCAGCTCTAGCTCCATGGGTATGGGTCAGCAAACCTAGCTTCACCAAGTGCCCAGAGGCACTGTACTTCGCCGTCAAGCCTCCTGCCTGAAGGTACTCAGCTTTTTCTTTTCATGGGCTGGGACACCCACCACGCCATCTCCTGCCGGTCTTCTGCCAGTCTCCTGGTTCTGCTGTCTCTGCTGCTGCTGTTTTTCTGCCATTACTTCTCACTGTCTTGCTGTCTTCAGTGTACAGCTCTCTCTCTCTCAGTCTCCTGGTTCCAGGAGCTTCTCAGCTCAGGAATCCCAGGTCCAAAGGACACACTCCAGTCCTGGCCCTTCTTTCTTGGTGGTGGTGAGATCCTCTCTCTCCTCTGGAATTGGCTGTCTTTTAAGCCTAGTGGGATGGCAAAACTGACCAGTCCCCTTGGTGAGCCACAGTTACATTATTTGCACAGCCCCACCCAGTCACTTGGGTGAGAGTTACAAGACCATGGGGAGAAAGGCCGTACAAAAAAAGATCCATCACACCGCAGAGACACACGAAGATTATGAGGTAAAGATAGAAATTCTGATTAAATAGTTTTTATACATACTTTAAAATATTATTGTGGTGAAATATAATTAAGAAAAGTTTTGCCATTTTGACTATTTTTAAGTATACAATTCATTGACCTTAATTATGTGCACCATTTTACATGCATTTCTGTATTTTTCTTTTTATTTCTTGTAATCTCTTCTGGGCTATCCATTAGATTGTAAGATTGTGTATGTTTATCTGTAACAGTATTTGAGTGTCTCTCTTCACCCTCTTGGCCTCTGTCTCTATTACCTGACAGATATGCTGCCTCCCTCAGGTGGTCACTGTAGGAAGCCAGGCAGCTGTTCACAGGGGCTGAGTTACTGAAATATTTGGAATTTTTCTTCTCAGAATCTGCATCAAAGTCTGCCACATAACTTTGAATACCTTTAGTGACAAATCTTTATCCTTTGAGTGGTAGGCAAAAGTCATTCAAAAGGAGCACAGGTGAGTAGTGGGTCACTACATCATTTAACTTGCCTTGATGAAAACAGGAGGGTTGACTCTGAGATAGAATGATTATCTGGAGACACTCAAATGTTGGTGTAGGAGGTGGTTTAAACAGGTGTTCCAAAATGGAAGGATGATTGAAATAGGTTGCCTCCCAAGGTATTGTCTGGATGTATGATTTTAAATACGTATGTTTAAAAATCTTATTTTCAGTACTGTTTTACCTCTTGCCTGTGCACACACGTGGTTGCAAACACACACATTTGTGCGTGTTTTCCATCTGGAATAAAAGCCCCCGTTTGGACTCCCTTGAACGTCAACATACTCAAGGAAACACGCCAGCGGGGCAGCTGGGAATTTTAAATCCTTTTTCGTGTTTCGATTCATTAGTCACAGCACGTTATAGGCTTTACCCTGAAAGAAAAACTGAGGCCAAAAGACTTAACCAAGAGAAGGTTAAGTCACCCCACAGCAAGCTACTGTAAATTGTCCCAAGGAGCTGTCACTGCTAAACAATATTTCCTTTATTTATTGGGAAAAAACCAAATGCTTAGAAGTAGCAGTTTAATGTGTGCCTAATAAGCATAATGAATATCCAAACTGTATCATATAAAAGGCTCAACGTATTTCCTCATCAAAGTGATAATTAAGGTTCAATAAATAAAATGAGGATGATAAACTTCTTATAGCACAAGCATGATGACTATAAGTACTGCTTTAAAGGAGTTATCCGTGTCCTTTCATCCTGTGGCATATATAAATACAAGGGAAATTACTATTCTCCCTTCTCATAAATCCCCCAAATGAAAGTACAGGATGAGTTTGTTCATTTTTATCAAGATGGTGGGGTTGTTTTACATAGTTTTTAAGATTACTATGTTCATTCTCTTTGTTGGCTTCTTTTAATTTCCCTTTTCCATGAAGTTATCAGTTTTACTGCATTTGAAATCTGCACTGTGTCATTAAAATCCAAAGTACCTGGAGCTTTGTTTTTTGGCGATCATATTGTGCACTTGGCATTATAGCGCACCTTTGAAATGATCTCAGATATTTCAGAAATTAAATACATTTTTGACCTTTTAGATAAGATACCAGACATTAGGAAGAATCCTTGATGTGAAACCATGCAGGCCTGGCTTGAGGTGTATTACCCAGAGAGTTATTGTTTTTAGCTGTGATTAGCACTGAAAAAAAAAAAGAACAGAATATAACTGTTGACTTTTCACTGATAAAAGTTTATTAATTTTATGATACTTGGAATATGCACACTTAGGAATTGTTTTAATAATATTTTACACTTCACTGTTAGCCATCAGATGTTATTCATATTGCTTTGGAAGTGACAAAAATAAAAATCCAGTGCAGAATTTAACAAATTTCCTACTTCAGAAGGTCTCTATATTTGTCAGATTAGCCGATCATAAACTTATCTCTTTACTTTTCTGCCATTGTCACTTGTTACTTTTTTTATTGTGCTTTAGATGAAAGTTTACAGAGCAAATTAGTGTTGCATTAAACAATTAATACACATTGTTTTCTGACATTGGTTGCCAACCCTCCAACGTGTCTGCACTCTCCCCTTCTCAACTTTGAGTTCCCCATTTCCATTCATCCAGCTTTCCTGTCCCCTCTTGCCTTCTCATCCTTGCCCCTGGGCTGGTGTGCCCATTTAATCTGGTATACATGGTTGAGCTACCTGTATTATTGTTTGTTTTATGGGCCTGTCTAATCTTTGGCTGAAGGGTGAGTCTCAGGAGTGACCGCAGTACTGAGTTAAAAAGGTGTCCAGGGGCCATACTTTTGGGGTCTTGTTACGTTTACCTTCCTCTATCTAAGCAGCAAGTACATGGGTTTTCTCCAAGTAATATATTAGCAATAACGATTAAGTAACACTTTACCATACTTGATGCTCTTTCCTTTCCCTTTCAGGACTCTGCAGACAGTGGGGCCATCCCATGCCAGAACCTACACTGTGGCTGTTTATTTCAAGGGAGAAAGAATAGGCTGTGGGAAAGGACCAAGGTATGAGAAGAAAATATTTTTAACTAATTTGAATGAACATCTTGTGTGTTTGAGAGGTCCAAACTCTGCAGTCTGTCTTTTTTTTCTTTAACTTAAGAGTAGAATGTTTGAGGGTAATAGCAGAGTAGATCCTAAAGATTAATGTCCCCACCAAGCCCCAGCACCAAACAGTATGAGTGCCATTGTGTAATGGGCTTTGGCTACCTTGAGAAAACCCTGTTACCTGGTGCACAGGTAAGCTCTGTGCAGTTTTAGTTACCCAACAGAGTGCACAGAATGAAAGCATTTGAGGAGATGTGTAAAACGTGTCATGTTGTGCAGACATTTGATTTCCTGTTGCTGTTCACTTGATCTTTGTGGAAATGTTAACGTCTTCACATAAAAAGAATTATGTATGTTATCACCTTCCTTTGAACCTTCCAATCTACATCTTAAACTGAAAAGTGATTTGAAATCTATGTCTGTATATATATTTTTTTATCCTTTGCCTCTTTAAACTTTACAGTGAGGATATTCAAACTTAAATGAGACCTAATGTAAATGGAAGGCATCTTATTGCAATATTAAAAGTGTGGAGTGAATAAGTTAAAGAGGCTTTGTGCAAATAAATGGAAGTTTTGCATGCTCTTGTGTATATTCCTGTCTTTGCAGTCGGGTATGTGACAGTAATCAGATAAATTTTATACACCAAACATGAAAATCAGCCTGAATGATTTGTAGCCCTACCTTGTGTTTCTGAAAAAAAATTTTAGATTAAAGGGTACCTTACCTTTATTTTTTTAAATAGTATTCAGCAAGCGGAGATGGGAGCAGCAATGGATGCGCTTGAAAAATGTAAGCCTATCTCTTTTTCTATAATTACACATTCATAATATAATGAGTGTTTTATGGAAAGAAAATGGGGAAATAGAAAAACGGTGAGTACTGATAAAATGTGATCTTGTTTTCTTCCTGATTATTCTCCACACAGAGTGTAGTAGAATGTGAGATATTTAGAAAATGGGTTTATAATTTAAAAAAAAAGTATTCTTGAATGCTTTTTGATGTTCATTTTCCCTTTTTGCATAAAGCTCTGCTCCCAGCCCAGGTAACCCATGTGAACAACCTGTTCTGTTTTCTTCCATGTTGTTCTCTATACTGCTAAGATCTTATACAGACAGAAAAGTATGCATGTGAAGATTTTTTTCTTTTTCTTTTTCTTTTTCTTTTTTGGCATTGTTTTATTAAAATGGCATATTTACATGCTTCTGTGCATTGTTCTTTTCTTTCTCAATAATGTATCATAAACAGCCCCTGCAAGTCATCTGGATGGCTTCAATTCATTCTTTCTTAATGGCTACATACTGTTTCAAACTGTGGATACACCATATTTTATTCAACTCTTTTTATTACTGATGGACACTTTGTTTCTGGCTTTTTCTCACTGTAGAAAAAAGATGTCTATATATTGATGCTTTTAGGTCTGTGAGATAGATTCTCAAGACTGGGATAGCTGGATAAACTCAAGTCACATAATTAACCACACAAACAGACCGGTTGCTGTTGAGTTGATCCCAACTCATAACGACGCTATAGGACAGGGTAGAACTGCCCCATAGGGTTCCCAAAGAGCAGCTAGTGGATTTGAACTGCTGACCTTTTGGTTAGCAGCCCAGCTCTTAACCACTGTGCCACCAGGGCTCTAGGGATCTGCATAGTCTTTTGTAAATTGAAGTCTTAAGTGCAAGGAGTATTTCTTCTGGGGTATATATTGTACTGCACAGTAGCACCCGTCAGCAAAACACAACAGTGCAATTCTATTATGCTTCAAGTGTGCAAACTCAGTGAGGTGGGGGAAAAGCAAAGTATGGAAGCTGGCAGTGAAGAGGCCCTGGATTCTCAGCCTTGGCAGAGATTACAGGAGAGGCAGGAGGGCCAGGAGCCAAGTGGAAATCAGCAGACGATATCTTCTGATGAAAGAGAGAGCAGGCAGTTAATGTGGACAGACGCTAGTCCTGCCAGGATCCAGAGTCGACAGAATCTTCACTGAGAGTTTTAAGTTGACTCTATTGGGGAACTTTTCATCTTTTATATATAACGGCACAATCACATATTGAAATAAAAGTGAGGTTCCATTTTTCACTTACAATATTGTTAAAGGTTATCTTTGTTTTGTGTATGTGTTTTTTTCATCTATAAAACAGTGCTGGAGAGATTGTCTGTTCTGAGACAGACCTCTGCATACATAGAAGTGATTGATTTTAACGTGCTGGAAAGCAATTTGGCAGTATGTATTAGGAACACTGGTGGTGAAGTGGTTAACAGCTCAGGCTGCTAACCCAAAGATCAGCAGTTCGAATCCACCAGCCACTCGTTGGAAACCCTATGGGGCAGTTCTACACTGTCTATATGGTCACTATGAGTTGGAATTGACTTGATGACAATGGGTTTGGTTTGTTTTTTTTATCAGGTCCTTGAAGAAGTTCATACTCTTTGATCCGGAGATTCCATTTCTATGAATCACACCTAAGGAAATAATTGGGAAATGAAATAAGGTTTCTGTACCATGATAATTATGACATTGTTTATAATAGCAAAGAAAAAGAAGTTTTTAACCATAGACAGTCCCCAGGTTAAGAGCATCTGACTTATGTACAACCTGTAGTGATGAACCAATCCCTGTAAAGCCTATCATATTAAACTCTGAGGTACTTATAGTGGTTCATAATAATAAACAGGCACTACTTTGCGACGTGCATGAAAATTAATATTTATTATTACTATATTATTATGTTAATATTTTAGTGTATCTGGAAGTGTTTCTTTAATTTTTTATGCATAGAAAAGTACACTATATACTGTATACTAAGGCAAACATTTGACTAACTGTCATTAGATACAAACCATATCTAACTATACCAACTTTCATATAAATTTGACTTAAAGACAGACTTAGGAATGAAACTCGTTGGTAATCTGGGGATTACCAGTATCTGCATGTTAAATAGTACCTGTACCAAAAAAAAAAAAAACCCATTGCCATCGAGTTGATTTCGACTCATAGCGACCCTATAGGACAGAATAGAACTGGCCCGTAGGATTTTCAAGGCTGTGATGTTTACGGAAGCAGATTGTCAAATCTCTCTCTCGAGGAGCGACTGGTGGATTCAAACTACCAGCCTTTCATTCAGCCCCCAGGTCCTTCACCAGTGTACCACCAGGACTCCTGTTGAACAGTATGGAAGTATTTAAGTAAATTATGGTATAGTTCAGAGGTTGGTAGACTTTTTGTATAAATAGCCAGATAGTAAATATTTTAGTCTTTGTGGGCCATAGGTCTCTGTCCCAGCTATGCGTGTCTGCTGTTGTCGTGTGAGGGCATCCATAGGTAGTACATAAACGAACCTCTCAGGGTAAACTTCGGAAATAGAATATCAACTTAGAATGTCCTTTTGTCCATCTGGTCTTTTTTTTTTTTCCAACTCTTCTGTAGAAACTTGAATTTTTGGTTAAAAAATGGTATGATAATGTGACTGTTTGAGGTTTTTAATTTGAGCTTTTCAAAAATACACTGCTACCTTTTATTATATCCTTAGTCTCTCACTGAAAATCACTTCTTGATAGGAGAATGATGTTAAAGCATCTGATTGGAGACATTCCAAAACCTGCATCTGTGTTTTACCATATCTGCATATTTTGGTGCCTTTTATATTCAAATACTGAAATCTAGAATCAGGGGTGCTGATCCAGAACTCCTAATGTGTTTCTAAATGCTGGAAGAATAAGGGAACAAAAATAAATGATTTTTTCCTCTCTTGCTCACAAAATACAACTACGTACATTTCATATGACTATACATACATTTCAAACAAATATATGTCTGTACATGTGTATATGTTTAATTTGCATCATTCTTTGCAATAGTGGCTGTCCTTCATTAAATATAAAATATATCTCCTTGTGTCAGATAACTTTCCCCAGATGGCCCATCAGAAGCGGTTCATTGAACGGAAATACAGACAAGAGTTAAAAGAAATGAGGTGGGAAAGAGAACATCAAGAGAGAGAACCAGATGAGACTGAAGACGTAAAGAAATAAAGAAGGACGTGGAAGTGGTGGTGTATTACGAGTGTAATAACTGTGACTGTTGCCCATTGAGACCAGTCTAGTTTTCCTACAGACAATGAACGAAGTGTGCCCGTTGAAATAAACACAAAGTCAGCTGCTGTTGTTTTTTTTTTACTGATCTAATATTCTGTTTTTAACAGGTTGGTCTTTATTACAAAGTATTTGATTTCTCTTTCTATGGAACACTTGACTTTGGTGGATGTGAATATTCCCTCTTATTTTGCTCAGTAAACAAAAAAATTCAAGAAGTATCTTCTATATAAAATAGATCATTGTTTTCTATCTCGATCTCATATTGTCATCCCCGACTTCCAGCTGATAAGTGAAAAATTCACTTTACTAGGTATTTTGACTACACTGTATTAGACCTCTATACTTTTTGAAATCTCTGGATTATTAACTAGATATTTCAACTCTTATATGGATGTTTGTCACGTTCTCAGCTGCAAATATGAACTTGGCCCTCTTGAAGCTGTGAGCCTTTGTAGAAGGAATCCCTTTAAAGTTTAACTGGGAAAATGATGTGCTATGAGTCACATATATTCTTTGAATCCGTAGAATGGGAACAGGCATATTCTAGGCCAGATGATGCTTTGAATCAGGTGCTCTCACCTGGGGTCAGTGGACTTTTTAATTATAGAAGGGCTTCAATGAAGTCTGAGCACCTTCTAGAATTGTATTCAGTTCTGTGTGTTTTGGGGTTTTAGGAGGAGGCGGGGCATAGGAAGAGGAGGGTTCACAGCATTCATCTGGTTTCTCAAAGCGGCCCCTGCATTAAAAGGCTAGCATTACATTAAAAGACATGATGTTTTAAAAAAATGTTATTTTAACTGAACATCACTGGTTTCTTATTAATAAAGACAGAACTTCTTTTTAAATAGAAACGTGTTTTCATTCATTACTTTAGCAAATATATGTTGTTGTTAGGTGCCTTTAAGTTGGTTCCGACTCCTAGGGATCTTATGTCCAACAGAAGGGAACACTGCCGGTCCTGTACCGTCCTCCCAGTCGTCGCCGTGTTTGAGCCCATTGCTGCAGCCACTGTGTCATCCATCTTGGTGAGGGTCTTCCTCTTTTTCACTGACCCTCTGCTTTACCAAGCATGATGTCCTTCTCCAGGGACTAATCCCTCCTAATGACATGTCCAAAGTATGTGAGACAATGTCTCAACATCCTTGCTTCTAAGGACCATTCTGGCTTTACTTCTTCCAAGACAGATTTGTTCGTTCTTTTGGCAGTCCATGGTATATTCAATATTCTTCGCCAACACCGTAATTTAAAGGTGTCAATTCTTCGGTCTTCCAGCTTTCGTGTGCATATGAGGCTGTTGAAAACACCATGGCTTGGGTCAGGTGCACCTTAGTCCTTAAAGTGACATCTATGCTTTTTAACACTTTAGAGAGATCTTTTGCAGCATATTTGTCCAATGCAAAACATCAATTTTTTTCTTTAATTTGCCCGTTGCAAATATATTGTGAGTGCCTGTTATGGATCAGGTACTGTTCTAGGCTCTGGGGATACAGCAGGGAACGAACCAAACAAACAAAACTCCCTGCCCTTGAGGAGCTTATGTGCTAGTGCAGAAATGTACACAAAAGACAAAGAAGGAAAACATGGCATGTCAGATGGTGATGTAGAGGCTGGCAAAAAATGAAGCAGGGAGGTGGATGGGTGCAGGTTTCAGTATGGCGGTCAGGGTGATCTCACTAAGAGGGGTGAGGGAGCAGCCATTAAGATAGCTGGAGAGCATTTCTTATTACAGAACTCCTCAGTGTTACACATGCATTGTTGAAAAATTGGAAAAAGTATTTTTTAGTAGGAGAAGAAACAAATGTTACTTTGAAAATGTTGGAAAAGTAGAAATGAAGCATAAACAAAAACAAATCACTGATCCCGTAGATTTTGTGTATGCAGTCTGCCAGACCTTCTGTGTATAGACATTAGCACATGCACTCAAGTGTGCTTTCAAAATGGGATAGCATACACACGATTTCCATAGCCTTTCTTTTATTAACTAATATATCATGCATCTCTTTCAGTGTTGTACTTACATTTACGTATAATTGTTGATTGAAAAAAAAAACCTGTTGCTGTCAAGTCGATTTCTATTCATAGGGACCCTGTTGATAGCTGCATATAAATGCTTATCTTATATGCCAATTCTGGACATAGTAGAATTTATTAACTTAATGAACAGTGTGTAGGTTGTAAGCAGTTTTTTGCTATCATAGACAATGCTGCCATGTATATCCATGTATACCCTTGACGGGGTGTGTGTCTATACATACACAAGGCAGTAATGGCAGAAGGGAGTAGGCAAGTCTACACAGTTGGACTATAAAGCAGCAAAAATAAAAAGTTTGAAATGGAAACTCCGTGTCATTTTTTGAAGACCTGTTAGTGTTTGCTGAACAAGAATTTGCATAATTAATTTTAGAATTCTAGAAGTTTTAGTCTCTCCAGGAGAACTAGTACTGTATTTCTTTTTATCAGACAGTAATGTATTGTCTACCTCTTCCCCACCACCCACACACTAGTTGTCAAGGGGCTCTGAGATCTGTTTAGCAATCCCAGGATAGCATAGATTCTTTTATACTGCTTTCTAGCATGTATGTGGTTCTTGAGTGAGCTCATTCACTCTGAACAATTCTGTGAGGTAGGTACTATTTATCCCCATTTTACAGATGAGGAAAACTGAGGCAAAGAGAAATAACACTCAAGGTGACATAGCAATTAAGTGATGGAGGTTGGTCCTGGACCCAGACTGGCACAGTCCGTGCTGTTAGTGCTGTGTATACTGTATGCCCTGTGCGCACTGTGTATACTGTGTATAGTACGTGTACTGTGTATACTGTGGCTGCTGTGCATACTGTGTGCAGTGTGCATACTGTGTATACTGTGTGTACCGTGTGCACTGTTTCAGGGGCACTGTGCCTGGCTCATAGGCTCTTGCTTAACCATGCTCTGCTCCTCAGGCCAGGGGCCTAATAAACTTTCCTGTTCTCCCCCTTACTTAAAATTTATTACTTAAGCATCTTAATTGACCTGTTTTGAATAAGTTAGATGATTAAATTTTAAAAATTTTTTATCATGAAAAGTTTCTAACACATATAAAAATAGAGACTAGTATAATTAACTCCCATGCACCCATCAGCTAGATTTAATAAGCATTGACATCCTGCCATATTTGCTTCATGTATGCTTTTCCCCTCTGAAGCATTTTTCCTAAAGGATTTTAAAAACAATCACAGAATCCTCACATTTCACCTCTTCAAAGTTCAGTATGCATTTCTAAAAAATAAGGATATTTTATTTTTTAGCTACAATACCATTCGACACCCAACAAAATTATCAACAGGTCCTTAATAACCTCTAATAACCAGTCTGTATTCAGATGTACAGCTGGTTTGTTCAAATAACAATTCAAACAGGACCCACTGCATGTGGGTTTTATCTCTTAAATTGCTTTTAATCTAGAAGAGTCTCCCATCCCGTTTTTTTCATGACTAGTTGAAGAAACCCGATCAGTTTCTCCATAGGAATGCCCACTTCCCTGGATTTGATGCATTGCTTTCTCGTGGTGTCATTTACTTTTTTATCTCCTGTATGAGGTCTAAAGACTTGATCAGATTTAGGTTCAAAATTTGTGGCAAATGTATATTTGAATTTTTTATCCTGAAATAGTAATTGTTTCAACAGTGCCAATTCTCAAATTTGGGGGGACTAAATAATGTTTAAATCATAAGTTAAATGACAAAAAGGCTGTAACAGGGAAGGTTTTGTGTGCTGTGTCCAGAATACCTTGTTTGAAATCTCCATAGTGTTTTAACTCTACAAAGTACAGTCTCATTATTTCACATCATAGTTATAGAAAGTATAATACAACAGAAAAAGTACAACAATAAAATGACTTCAAATTCCAGGGATAGCCAGGATACCTTTAACATGTAAAGATGTGCTTTAGTTTTTAAAGCTCTAGCTTTGGCATAAAGAACTAAGGAGGGCATGGGAAAAGGTATAATAAAGTGAATTCTTGCTTAATGGTGTAATTTAGAGTTTGGGAATATACTGACATTGCAAAAAAAATAACAAAACCAGTTGCTGTCGAGTCAATTGTGATTCATGGGGACCCCATGTGTGTCAGAGTAGAACTGGGAGGGTTTTCAATGGCTGATTTTGTCAGAATTAGATTGCCAGGCCTTTCTTCCAGGGCACCTCTGGGCGGATTCAAACTTCAACCTTTTAGTTAGTGGCTGAGTACTTAACTGTTTGCACCACCCAGGGACTCTTAATAACATTGCAGGGGACTCTGAAATGAAGAATTCAAAGTGCTTTAAAAACAGTAAGGGACTCAAATAATAAATACCTTGTCGATTCCTAACCGTAGCAGAGTTTGGAAAACAGTCTGGTTATCTCTTTGGTGCTGTCAGTATCAGGAAAACAGCCAAACTTTATGAGGAGAGCGTCTCCTCTCTGCCTCTATTTTTTACTTTCCACTGAGTCTTCTACCCACTGCTCCAAAACTGTTTTGACCAAAACTTTGACTTCTGCATCTCTTTTTTCTGATTCTCCCTCTACCTCGCTGGCAGGTCTTTCTTAGTTTCTATAGTGTTAACCTCTGCAGATCCCTGAAACTTTGCTCTTCCTCCAGGGTTCTGTCTTTGCTGCACTTCTTCTCAATTTCTTGGACAAATTCCTCTTCCTTTGCCTGTTCCTTAAATGCTAAAGTTTCCCAGGTTACACTCCTCTTCTCTCTCTCAACATGCCCCAGTGGATCTGAACCCAAAACCAAACCCGTTGCCGTTGGGTTGATTCTGACTCGTAGCAACCCTGTAGATCAGAATAGAACTGCCCCATAGGGTTTCCAAGGAGCAGCTGGTGGATTCGAACTGCCAGCTTTTTTGGTTAGCAGACAAACTTGTTCTTTCAGCTTGAGAAAAGCCGAGCTTGTTCTCTTTTGGTTTTCTATCTATCTCCAGGTCTTTGCACATGTCATTATAAGACTTTACTTTGTCTTCTGGAGCCACCGCCCTTTGAAATCTTCTATTCAGCTGTTTTACTTCATCATTTCTTCCTTTTGCTTTAGCTACTCGACCTTCAAAAGCAAGTTTCATAGTCTCTTCTGACATCCCTTTTGGTCTTTCTTTCCTGTCTTTTCAGTGACCTCTTGCTTTTTTCATGTATGATGTCCTTGATATCATTCCACATCTCTTCTGGTCTTCGGTCATTAGTGTTCAGTGTGTCAAATCTATTCTTGAGATGGTCTCTAAATGTAGGTGGGATATAATCAAGGTCATACTTTGACTCTTGTGGACTTTTTCTAATTTTCCTCAACTTGAACTCACATATGAGCAGTCGATGGTCTGCTCCACAGTCGGCCCCTGGCCTTGTTCTGACTGATGGTACTGAGTTTTTCCATCATCTCTTTCCACAGATGTAGTTGATTTGATTCCTGTGTATTCTATCTGGCAAGCTCCACATGTATAGTTGCCGTTTATGTTGTTGAAGAGAGGTATTTGCAATGAAGAAGTCGTTTTTCTTGCAATTCAGGGGGCCAAGTTCAGGGGGCTGGCTCTAGGGGAAGGTTTTCTCTCTCTGTCCCTCTGGAGAAAGGTCCTTGTCTCTTTGAGCTTCTGCTCCTGGGTAGTCTTCATGTGGCTTGGCATCTCTCTTCCCCCGTCTCTACTTTTCACTTGCTTGTTTAATCTCTTTTATATCTCAAAATGGATTGACTCAAGGTACACCCTGCACTAATCCTGTCTTATTAACATAACAAAAACAACCCATTCCCAAATGGAATTATAATCACAGGCATAGAGGTTAGGATTTACAGCACTTATTTTTAGGGGACATAATTCAATCCATAACAATGTTCAAACGAAGGCCAGCACCCAAGCCCAGAGGAATGCGGCAGGAAGCAGAGAAGCCTGTCCTCTCTGGTCTTCCCCAAAGTCCTTCTCTTCTACCCTCTAAGGCAGGGTGCTCACACAAAATGGACAACGCAGACAACAGCTCTGGTAGCATCATTTTAGATGATGAGGTAGTGCCATGGAAACCCAAGGAAAGGCTTAGTCATCAGTGATGGCACTATGGGGTGGCTTGGGACAGGCTTTAGTCACCTGACCCCCATAACCTGCAGCAGCAACTCCCTTATCAGTATTCTTTGTTATGGCAAATGGCATTTTTTCAGTCTTATATAATCATACGAAGGTCCCTGGGTCCTGCAAGCAGTTTGCACTCAACTACTGACCTGAAGGCCCTGCTGGTGCAGCAGTCAAGTGCTCAGCTCCTAACCAAAAGGTTGGCAGTGCAGACCACCCAGTGGCTCCACGGGAGAAAGACCTGGTGATCTGTAAAGATTATAACCTAGAAAACTCTGTGGAGCAGTTCTACTCTGTTACATGGGGTCACTGTGAGTCAAAAACGACTCGATGGCACCTAACAAGAACAACTAACGGAAAGATTGTTGGTTCACACTCGCCCAGGGTGCCTAGAAGAGGGTCCTGGTGATTTGCTTCTGTAAAGATTACTGGACGAATGGAAATGGGGAACTTAAGGTCCCGAAGGGGGGAATGTTGACACATCGCGGGGTTGGCAACCAATGTCATAAAACAATGTCTTAAAACTAATTTGCTCTGTAAACTTCCACCTAAAGCACACATGAAGAAAGATTACAGCCAAGAAAACCCTGTGAAGCATCTCTACTCTGTAACACATGGGGTCACCATGAGTCAGAATCGAGTCAGTGGCAACTGTTTTCTTTTTTTTTTTTTTTTTAAGAATCATACTATGTAAACACATCCCTGGGTGGTGCAAACAGTTAATGTACTGGACTGCTAACTGAAAAGTTGGAAGTTTGACTTCACCCAGAGGTGCCTCGGAAGAAAGGCCTGGTGACACACTTCCAAAAAATCAGGCATTGAAAGCCTTGTGGAGCACAGTTCAACTCTGACACACATGGGGTAGCCAAGAGTTGAAGTCGACTTTACGGCAACTAGTAAACACAGCTCCAGTCACCACTTTCATCTACGATTGCTGTCTGTGTGCTGCTCCTCCATATAAATTCGGGAGCTGCTATTAGTAAGCATATAAAGGCAGACCCCCAGGGTTTCCCTCAAGACCACCCCCGCTAGAATCCAGCTCTCTGTCTTGCCCTGTTGGTGGGCCGAAGACATCCTTTGAAGAGACCCCCCCATCAGATCTCAGCCAATATCCCAGTGTGAAAGAATACGGCCATCCCATCACCCATACAGCTGCTTCTGAAAGTTTTATTTCTGCTGATATATTTAAGGCAACAAAGGTTAAGGAAGAAGTTTTAAATGAAGTTAAAAAAAAAAAAGAAAAACCTGCAGGAGGCTAATCATTTGTATGCTGAATATTAGCCCATTGTGATTTGAAACTCCCGGATACAACTCATAATGAAAATGCAGCAAGACCCTTAACTGTGGCGATTCTAATGCTCACCTCTATTATTATAAGAATTGTGGTCTCAAATGTGGCTGTTGAGCACAGTAGATGCCCCTGACTAGAATTCAGCCAGAAAGATCAAGAGAGGCCTAATTGCCTTTCTTCTCGGATCAAACAATTGACTTAATTCTCCAGGCCTACACACCAAAATGTGTTTGAGGAGATGCAAATAGGTTACTACAGAGGATTAAGGTTTTTTCTCTGCAGATTATACTTTTATGCCCTGTAGTTCATTGCTTGAAGTGTTAAGTAGATTTGTCAAAATTAGTTGGTCTGGAAGGATTTTTAGAAACTTACAAATCACGTGCTCTTGCTGAGTTAACACAAGGGACGTCTGTCCCCTTCCCACCCCCACCCCCGTTTTTTTTTTAATTTAGTGGTTGAGGCTTGGGTGTGGGGGATAAAGATTAGCTTGAAATTTCAAGCGTCGTGTCTGATAAAAAGAAACACAAGTGTGCGGGTCTATTGTGTTTCGTCTCTTAAAAATTGTTTCACAAATGATGCGGCTGAAGAAGCAACATAAAGAATAGGGATTTTCTTGTGAACGCTTAACTGCCTGAAGAGAAGGTCCAAAGGGGCTGTGAAATCAGACCCTTGAGGCTCCTCTGTAGTGCTGTGCTAATCAGTCTGATTTTACTGGCTAAGACTTCATTTCTGCTTAAAGGAGTTGGTGGCAAAATAAGCTTTCGTTTTCTTACAACAGAGTATTCCTGGGGAAACGGCTCTTGTCGGGAAGTCATCAGTGGCATTCTGTCCTTGGTTCCACAGGGGGATGTTCCCTCAGCCGACTTCATCCTGCTCGTTTGTCCTCCCAGCTCCCCCAGGGAAGGCGCCTCTCCCTAATCGAGAGGTTGTTCCATGAATTGACCCAGGTCGTTAAATGCGCGGAGCATTGGCGGTGTGTACACCTCCCCCCACTTTTCAGATGGCAGTGGTGGTTCAGAGGTAGAATTCTCTCCTTTCATGCGGGAGGCGTGAGTTCGGGTCCCGGCCAATGCATCTCATACGCAGCCACCACCTGTCTGTCAGTGGTGGTTTTTGTGTTGCTGTGATGCTGAACAGGTTTCAGCAGAACTTCCAGACTGATGGACTAGAAAGAAAGGCCTGGCGATCTACTTCCGAAAGTCAACCAATGAAAGCCCTATGGATCATAATGGTCCGATCCTGTTGTACATGGGGTCGCCATGAGTTGGAGGCCAACACTATGGCAGCTGACAACTCCACTTTTCAGCTCTCCCGGGTCAGTCTCTCTCACCAAAGCTACATTAAGAAGTTTATTTTCAATATTGTACAACATACATAGCAAACATAAACTGCAGACTAGATAAAGCACTGGCAATGATAAACCACCCTCGTCTGCAAACATCCCCCAGAACCACAGCACTTAGCTTTTGTACCGGCCTGGCATAGTTACAATTACTTCTGGGGTTAGCTTTCCAGTTTTACCATGCTAACTGCACACACTGGGAAAATGACTCCTCACTTTTGATCCCTCATCTCCTGTAGGATAGGCCTGTCTATGTTTCTCAGCCATATTCTGTTTCTTCCCATATTCAAGAAATCCATAAAACCACAGCAGCACTTGCCAATACATCCAAACCACTAATGAAGGCACTCCCAGCACCACATACTCCCCTGTGTTCGGTGTATCTGGAAAACCTCATCTGTCATTTATAACCCCCTCCTCCAGGGAGGGAACTTGCTGGCAAACCTCAAGGCAGAGTTAAGTGGTAAGTGTGGGCTTGCAAGATTGGAGGGCCTGGGATAAAACTAAAGGGAGAGAGAAGCTTGGAGGACAGGTGTGGGAGCTAGAGTCTGAAAACGGGGCCCACTGATTGTCAGAGGCTGGGCCAATAGGGCAGTGAGGGAGGAGGATGGGCAGCTGAGCAGAGGAGGCATGAGGTAGAGGTGGGGTGGGGCAGAGAAAAATCAAATGGATGTTGTTGTCGTGAGCTGCCATCGAATCAGCCCCCCACTCATGGTGACTCTATACACAACTGAACGAAACACTGCCATTTCCTGTGCCATTCCCATGATGGGTTGTGTATTAGACCTTTGTGATCCATAGTGTTTTCATTGGCTGAGTTTTGGAAGTAGATTGCCAGGTCTTTCTTTCTAGTCTGTCTTAGTCTGGAAGCTCTGCTGAAACCTGTTCAACATCATAACAACATACAAGCCTCCGCTGACAGACAGATGGTGGCTGCATATGAGGTGCATTGTCCTGGCATCAAACCTAGGTCTCCCACATGGAAGGTAAGAATTCTATCACTGAACCACCACTGCCCCCTTTAATAGGTATTGTTGTTGTTGCTAGGTGCTATCAAGTCGATTCAACTCACAGTGACCCCATATGACTGAGTAGAACAGTCCCATAAGATTTTCTAGGCTGTAATCTTTGTGGGAGAAGATCTTTCTCCTGAGAAGCTGCTGGGGGGGTTTGACTCCCCAACCTTTCTGTTAGCCCAGTGCTTAACCGTTGCTCCACCAGGGCTCCTAACACCAGGGCTTCTAATACCAGGGTGTTAGGTGGCATAAAATGCAGCACTATAAATCCTTTTCTTCTGTCTCCCCCAAGACAGCATGAGTAAAATACCTATTGCTCAATAATGGAAGAGGACGATAAAATAAAGAACAAGTGTTGAATACAACCAATTGGGGGTTGGAGGTAGAGATCTGAGAACCACACACAGGGCTTGGTCATATCTGGGCCACATTGCCAAGGGCCCTGTAGAACTGGTGTCTTCCGCTACTAGCTTTTTACATTTCTCCTCTCCTCTCTGTCACATTTCCTGTTTTGGTCATTCCCATCCTCATTGAGTCCTCTGCCCACTCAATCCCTAATCCTTGTCCTTCTCTGTGTCATATAATATCCTCCGCTAGAGTCTCAGCATAAATGAAGCCTCTTGGGTGTCATGGCTCAAAGTGATAAGAACCTACAGGAACCTTGGATTCAAGTGCAGAATGAATACTTTAAGACCAGATCAAACCAAACCCGTTGCTGTTGAGTCAATTCTGACTCATAGGGGACAGCAAATAAGTTTTTGTAAAGGGCCAAACCAGAAAAACCAAACTCGTTACTGTCAATTCTGACTTATAACAAACCTATAAGACAGGGTGGAACAGCCCCATAGGGTTTCCAAGGAGCAGCTGGTGGATTCTAGCTGCCAACCTTTGGTTAGCAGCCGAGCGCTTAACTGCTACACCACCAGAGTTCCTATAAAGGGCCAGGTAGCACTTATTTCAGCTTTATGGGCAATGAGGTAAATTCAAGAATATTATGTAGGTATGTATATAACATTTGGGGGTGTTATTTATATTACAGGAAAGAAAACATTTTCACAAAGTGTTTATTGATAAAATTCAAAACTTTATTTATAGACATTTGTTATAGATTGAATTTTGTCTGCCAAAAAGCTGTTGAAGTCCTAATCCCCGTTCCAGTAAATATGACACTGTTTGGGAACAGGGGCCTTCTTTTGTCATGTAAATGAGGTCATACTGGTGTGAGGTAGGCCCTAAACCTAATCCCTTCTGAGAGATGCCTTATAAAAAGAGTGGACTAGACAGACAGACAGACAGACAGACAGACAGACAGACAGACACACACACACACACACACACACACACACACACACACACACGGAGAAGAGACCACGTGAGGAAACATCTACAAGCCAAGGAATGCCAAGAAATGCCTGTGGCTACTGACAAAGAAGGGCTTTTACCTAGAACTGATGCCCCGGTTTGGACTTCTAGCCTCCCAGACTGTAAGAATATAAATTTCTGTTCTTTAAAGCCCCCCAAGCAGTGTTTTGTTCGGTTGTCCCTAGGGTTGCTATGAGTCGGAACCGACTCGACAGCACCTAACAACAACAAAGTCACCCACTTGGTGGTCTTTTTTTGTTACAGCAGCACTAGGAAACTAGGACAACACTGAAATTTGAATTTCATATAATTTTCACGTGTCACAAAGTATTATTCTTCCTTTGTTATTTTTCGGCAGGTCCCTGTGTGGCACAAATGGTTTGCATGCAGCTGCTGACTGAAAAGTTGGCGATCTGTTTCCGTAAAGATGATAGCCAAGAAAACCCTATAGAGCTCAGTTCTACTCTGTAACACATGGGGTCATCATGAGTCAGTATCCACTGGACAGAAATGGTTTGGATTTTTTTTTTTTCGGTTTGATATTTTTCAACCATTTAAAAATATAAAAATCATTCTTAGCTTGATGGATGTGTAAAAACAGATAGTGGGCTGGATTCAGCCCACAGGTGTAGTTTGCTGACCCTTGCTTTGAGAAGACTGAAAAATGCTACTTTACAGTAAAGGAGACTACTCTCCAAACACGCTGTTCTTCCCATCGTCTCTGCATGCTTGATCGTGATGATCTGGACGAAAATGCTGGTCATCAACACCTCAGCTCCCAAGTCAATGCCTGTGATTCACTGCTAGTAGGCAAAATGACAGAGTCATAGAATTTTCTACTTTTCTTCCAGATAATGAGGCCGCAAGCACAAATGTCTTTGTAATTAATGCTGGCATGTCCCTAAACCACATGCCATTTATCAGAAGTGTGCACCAGGTACTGTGGTGGCTGTCTTACATTTTATGGCAACATGGTTTTCAAAGCACTTTAGCATGTAATATTTGATCCTCAGAACAACCCCCCGAGGTAGGAAGGGTAGTAGCTATTATCCTCACTTCATAACTGAAAAGAACCTAAATAAAACCAAGGCTACAAGAAGTTGTGGAGCTGCCTGAGATGGGGCATCTAGTAGTGAACTGAGACCAGACCTCCAGGTATTGCTAGGAGTTGGGGATGGTGCAGCAAAGGAGACAGACCTGGAGCTTCAGCTGAGAGGGGAGATGACCAACCAAGAAAATAAAATAATCCTATTAACATTAAAAGAAAAGAAAAGGGGTGGGGGGGGGAACCATTGCCATCCAGTCCATTCCAACTCACAGCGACCCTATAAGACAGAGTGGAACCGCCCGGTAGGGTTTCCAAGGCTGTAATCTTTGGAATCGGACAGCCACGTCTTTCTCCCACAGAGCAGCTGGTGGCTTTGAACTGCTGACATTTTGGTTAGCAGCTGAGTGCTTAACCACTGCACCACTGGGGCTCCTAACATTAAAAGAATTGGGACACAAACCAAGATTTTTAAAATCTCCATCTTTGCATATTTCTGGGAATAGTTAGCCTAGTTTATTGTAACCTAAAAGCATATCTTAAAGTAAAAGACTAAAAGCTGAATAAATTCAAAAGATAAAAAGAATAGACTTTAAGGTAATAATTATACTTCAAAAAAATAGTACCAGGATGCTACAAAGGGCCAGTACATAGGATGTGTGTTTTATTTTTACCATATATGTCAGGGTCTTAAAACTGGCAGCCAAGAGAATGTTAAGAAAATCACGGAGTTTAGGACGAACCTCCGGTAGAGCATGAATAGGGACACAAGGCTGTGACAGTGACCCTTTCCCACGGATCCCATCGAGATCATAGAGGCCTGCTCCTTGAACGAGCAGCGGCAGGTTAGTAGCGACGGCAACCCTGCTGCCCGCGTATAGCCAGCTTCCTTTGGGGGAGAGGTTAGGGAGGCAGGGACAGCCTGCTGCTGCGGTCCGCTTCTAACGCGGCCACACAGTGACATCACACAAGCCCCGAGTTCTTTGAACACTGCCCGCAGGAAGGACTGCCGGTGCCAGAACTAATGAGTAGCTTAGAGGGTGGGGGTTAAAAGCAAGAGCTCTGCAGTAGCGCTAACCTGTGTTCAAATCCCAAGTCCTCCCCTTACCAGCGTGTGACCTTGGGGAGCTGCCTTTACACAGCTCGTGGTTTATAAATGAGGACAATATAGCAGCCGCATTCCTGGTTTGTGGGGAGCACCAAATGAGATAATGCGTGTAAAATGTCTCGCACGTAGCAGGTGCCCAGTGAGCATGTGCTATTGTTACCGGCGTTATTTACTAAGCCCAGCAGCAAACCTGAAGACGGCTAATGGCTCCGTGGAGAGGCCGCTCAGAGGCAGTGGAAAAGCACTGGGCTGGGATTAAAAAGACTTGGGTTGCTCTTCATATTCTGACATTTGGGAGAGGGGAAATGATCTGAGGAAAACCACTCACAGAGCCTGAGTCTCCTCATCTCAGAAGGGGAGCTAATAACACCTACCTCTGGGGGTGGTTGGGAGGATTAGGGAAAACAGGGTTTGAGACTGCTTTGTGTATTATTGTGTAGAGCTACAAAAACGTTCACGGGAACTTCTCTCACAGCACATATTTATATGTACCACATCTCATTCCATAAAAGATTTGTGACAGACTTCAAACACAAAACTCAAGCAAAGCTCAAAACTTACATAATAAAAAATAAAGCAGCCACATAAAATAATGAACCAAAAATGTGATTTAAAAATAAGGACAAAGGAATAGGTAAAAGTAGGAACAAACAATTCAGGAGCAATAAACACTCAAAATTACAGGTCTGAAGATTTTTGTCTACATTGCTGTTAAAATTAAATGTTAAATTTATCTCTTAAGTCTCCTGAGAGTCAAAGAAAAAAAAAAAGGGAGATGAATTGCTTCATTTTTATTGTCAAGGAAGAAAAGCACATCTTTCTCTCCATATCTCTCTTTCTTACTCATCTTCAAGAAAAGCAGAGGTTCGCAATCCTTACTACCCAAGGTAAGTCATATTACCTCCATTTTATAGATGAAGAAACCAAGGCTCAGAGAGATTACCTAGCTTGCTTGAGATCAGGGCTTCGAACCAGTTCTTGCGTTCAAACCCCTGCTGATAATTTGCATTTCTTACAAGTTACCAGGTGATGCTAATGCTGCTGGTTAGGGACCAAATCTGAAAACCACTAGTAGAACCCAACCAAAAACCTACTGCCTTTGAGTCGATTCTGATTCATAGCGACCTCATAGGGTTTCCAAGGCTGTAAATCTCTACGGAAGCAGACTGCCACATCTTTCTCCTGTGGAGCCACTGATGGTTTCGAATTGCCGACCTTTCGGTTAGCAGCTGATTGCTTTAACCACTGCACAACCAGGGCTCCTTACTAGTAGAACAGTGGTTCTGAAAATTTATTATGCATAAGAATCACCTGGGGATCTTGTTAAAATGCAGATTCTTATTCAGTATATCTGGGGTAGAAATGCAAATTCTCAGCAGGGTTTAGAACAAGCTGCTGTGGAGGGCGTGGGCTGAGGACACCAAGGGAAAGACAGGCAGTTGGCTGTCCCTGGGGTCATGAATGAACTGAGCAGAAGGCCCTTAAAGAGGCTGCCTCCTCAGCTGGCAGTGGCTGAAGGCTGCATGTGAAGGGAACTTAGACTAAGGGCACAGCAGACTCACAGAAAGTGCTCTGAGAAAGAAAGAAAATTCCAACTCAGACCAGGGTGGGGCAAGAATAGTGTGGAACACAAAAGCCATCAGGAGCTGAAGAAGCAAGGGGAGGAGGAAGCAAAATGATTCTTGGAGTCCTAACCAGCCAAGCCCTTTATTCTGGTCTAGAAACCGATACTACAACTCCATTGTCCAGTATTTCTCAGTCATCATAACTAAGTGAAGTTCAAGTTTACTATACAGTGTAAAGTGTATAGTTCCCACTGTTTTTTTTTTAATACATCCATAAAATCCTGCCTTAAGGAGCTCCTCCAGGCACCAATATATTGATATCAGGATGTTGGAACATATCAATTATTGCAGCCCAGAGTAAGCGACACCTGTGATTTTAACAAGGTTTACTGTATTTTACACAAATAACGCATGCTCCCCCTCCCCCGTGAGGTAATTTTGTAAGTTCCACTATGGCAATTTTTTTTTTACATGTTGCTGTAAAAAATTAGTATAGAGCGTTTACGAAGAAACCTCATGGAGGGAGGGTGCAGTTGGCGAACAAACATAAAAGGCGTGTGTTATTTGGGTAAAAAAATGGGATGTCTCTCTGGGTGGCTATAGATTATATTAGCATGGATTCCAAAATGCATTTCCCATTAGGTTCATATAGGGGGCACTGAGTCACCCAGAGGACAATGTCTTTAAACAATATCCCTACAGTAAATGTGGCAACTAGTTCTAGAAGGCTTTCCTTCTAGTGTCGCTTAATCAAAGCTAAGGGCTTAACACTCATGGTACAGCTCAGGGAAAGCAATTCTGTAGGGACCAAGATAACTTGATTCAGTTCTGTGCCTTCTGATGTCAAATTTGATCTAAGGCTAGATTTTATGTGACATTGGGTCATCTATGTCATATATTTTAAATAACTGTCCCTTGACATCACTTTTCTCAACATGAGGTTTTGATAAGAATTGGACAGTTGGTAGTTTGGTGTTATATTTTCAGAAATTGTCCTGTACTAAAGGGAGTCAACATGTCAGTTGAGGATAGAACTATATCCTTTGGAAATAAAAAATAAACTGATGGTAATTTGATGCTATTTTATGAAATCCAAGTAGGCAAACTATGCTCTCTACTTGGATCGGTAGCCATTCGACCACCTCTTGGAGCTGAGATGCAGAAAGCTGGAATTGTTCTTAGGAAACAGTTCTGCAGCTTTCCTGGGTCTTGAAAACATGATTAATTAAGCCCTGAAAATTTTACACTAAAGAGCATGACAAGAAGCTTTGGGCCTGTAAACTGTGAGAGTAGTTGTCACTAGTTCCCCTCAATGTCTGTATAAAACCTGGATAAAGTTCCATAGATAACATAGCTTTGATCAAAGCAGTGTTCTGATGAAACTTCCAGGATGCATTAATTGAGAAAAATGTACTTATTTTAGTTTCTAAATAAATTTACCTGTTTTATGAGATAGTTGGATATGAACCAATTACAATTTGGATGACATCTTCCAAAAATGATTTGGTCTTATAATTAATTGACTGGAGGCCCTCTGAATCAGAAGGGTTTACTCGTTACAAATGTAATTTGGAGGAATTTGGGCCATAAATCCCTAACTGTGAGGATTATTCAACTCAAGTCATGGTATTTTAAAGCAGGAGCCCCAGTGTTTAGGAACCAAAAACCAAAACCAAAGCCTCAGAACTTGAATGTCCCAAACCAATCTATATATTTAAATCATTAGTTCCTTTCTCAGACTTACTGATTCTTCCTTGACCAGGATTCTTAACTTCTGCTTCCATCTTCTTTGAGTTCATCTGTCCTCTGCTTGTCCATGTACTTGAATGTGGCTGCTAGAGTCGACAGAAGCAGGCGGCAGGAGGCAGCTGGGCCTTTCAGACCTAGTCAGGCACAGTCTTCAGGTCCTACCAGAGGATGGACATCTGAGAACCTGGCTACCCAGAGCTTCTCCTTACCCTACGTGGCAAAGCAGCAGTTCTTTGAGAGCACCTGATTGTTCACCGTGACTCTGTGGTTAGATCCCAAAACCCATGCCTGATGACTATGTCACCCCTGGTCTGAGCCTCATGGCCTTAGCCTCAGAGGAATCCATGCTGTCACAGTACTTAGCTTGTGGCTTTTTTGGTGCTGACTGGGGTGCTGATCACGTCAGAGCCAGAACCTAAAATTCTTCCTACAAAGGCCACCCGTGCACGGCAACGGAGCTGGACACCTTGTCCTGATTGGAGGACCAAGTCATCCCCCTGTAGTTGGGAAGGGCAATCATTGCTATGCTTCTAGGGTCTCCAGTGGTGATCCACTCTTAGTAGGGGTAAGGGAGACAAGGTAGGGGATAGGTACTCCAAAGGCAGTACATGCAGCATGTACCTCCCTATTTTAGGAAGAGGTACAGATGGGGTGGAGGATGGAGAGGCTGAGGTTAAACTTCCTAGGCTGGAGCCCAGGGTGCTCCATGGAGTTGGCTGAGGGTAGGAAACAGATGGTTGGGGAGGACCAAAGTACCACAGGGACTGTGAAGGGGGCAAGAAAGTCTAGAGGATTGGGGCTGGGCAGAAGTAGCGGACAGGAGATGTGGGGTGGGGCCAGTAGGATTTATGTCTAGACTGTGGCAGAAAGGCCCATTGTGAGTGTGAGGAATGACAGGGTCAGGAGAGGCCTTGGTCAGAAAGGATCTTCTAGGGAAGACCCTAGATGGTAGAAAGTAACAAAAAAGGGCTATCAGGGAAGTTCTTCCCTTTCTCTGCAAGTACATAATGGATATCTGAACTGTTACTTTGTAGGACAAAATCCTTGTTTTCAAACAGTTTACAATTTAGCTGAAGATACATGATATTACTCAATAGAAGGTTAAATAAAAACCCAGACATCACAGGATGAAGTGACCAACAAGTGGTATTCAGCTATGAGTGGGAGTCCTAAGGAGGAGGGTGCATGAATGAGATGGAATCTGATCTCATTCTTGAAGTATGGGGCAGGCTTTGGAGAGACAGAGAGCTTGGCCATCTCAGGTAGAAAGAATGTGCTATTGCAGAGCTGAGTGAGATCTGTTCTCAGGAAAAATAGACCAGGCTATCCAGGGTGGAAACTTTATGAAGGGAACAGGGTGAAAACTCTATGAAGGGGACAAGCGAAAGATGCTTGAAGTCCACAGTAACGCACTTCCCCAAGAAGATGGGGGAAAGAAGACTGTCAAAACATAAGGACCAGAACATAGATATGCCAGATCACCTTAAATACAGAGAGGTATGTATCTCTGGCCTAGGGATTGCACTGTAACAAGATGGAATATATGAAATTAACACATATCAAGGAAACAATCAGAAAAAGTCAGGATAGTTTTAGAAGCCTAGCAAAAGGAAATTCGGCTGTGCCCATCAAGACTTGTCAGGGAAGAGGGAGTCTTACCCAAACCATTTCTAGTCCTCTGCTCCCATTGACAGGAGCACATCTATGGCGAGATGCCAGCATCAGAGGACATGAGTAGATTATTCAATTAGATGAATAAATGAATGAATAAATGATGTCAATAAATATTTAATTAAGCCAATCTTTTTCTTTCTATACTCATCATGCATTCTTTTGACTGTAACTTAGCATCCTGGCATAGCGGTTAAGAGCTCAACTGCTAATCAAAAGGTTGGCAGTTTGAGTATACCATCCGCTCCTTGGAAACTCTACGGGGCAGTTCTACTCTGTCCTATACGGTTGCTATGAGTCGGAATTGACTCGACGGCAATGGGTTTTTTTTATTGGTTAGATGCCTACAGAGAGAAAATTACTGATCATAGTTGTTTCAAGTATTCTAGTCTCTATAACAAGGAGTTCTTATTGTCACTCTGGTTTCATACATCATCCTCATGAGCTTGGCTAACAGGAAGGATCCATGTTTGGTTTATGAGGATCATGTTAAAGTTGCTGGCACAAAAATTGTCATCATGTGAGGCTTCTTGAGGATAAGAACCTTTCCATGGGATAAGGAAGTGCTGTGTGGAACATGTTTATACAGGGCCTTAAAAGTCAGTCTGATGAGTTTTGAGTTTATTCTGTAGGCATCAGGTGTTGTTCAGGTCAATAAATACTGAGAACTTGTTACAGGAAAAGCACCGCTCTGTGGCGGAGGAAATGATTAACAGTCTTCTATGGAATATATAATGTAGTGGGAAAGGCAGCTCCTCAAAAGTCATTTATGATGAGCTTTGTGATAAAGGTAGCAAATAGACTTCGGGGAGGAAATGGCGTCCAAACTGGGCCTAAAAGAAAGAGGATAATTTTAACTGGCATAACTGGGGGAAAGACCATTTCAGGATATGGAAAAAGCATGAAGGATGACGAGAAACCTGTTTTGGCTGAAGGGGTATGAGTGCGGGAGGGAGACCTTGACCAATGGGATAGCCTATAAGTGATGGCAAGTAGTTGGTTGTTTGTGAACAGGCAAGTGATGCAAATAGATTTTGTTTCTCTTTAGAAAGAAGCTCTGGAGATCGTGAAGAATGGACTGGAAAGGAGACGTTTGGGAGGAGAAGGATAAATTCTAAGACTGTGTTAAGTACCAGGTGAAAGAGGAGGAAAGCTTGAACTAGAGGTAGAGAGGAAGGGTGAGGGGGTGGAGAGGATAGGGCAGGCTCTAGGGTAGGGTTCTTAATGTGATGGCTCAGGGAACCTTACAAGGCCCATGGATGGACTAAGGGCATGTATGAACCTCAAAGGTGTGTGCCAGATTTTGTGGAAGTGCATTTATGCATATAACTGGGAAGAGGATTCTGTTAGACCACATCCTCCAACAAGCAGATGCCAAGAAGAGATTGAACATTTAAGAAATTTCTTAGGGGAAATGTCTGTGGGAAAAATGAGGAGAGAGCTGAGAGAGGCTGGGAGAACCCTCAGAAAAGGAAGAGAGGAAGACAGTTTGGGCAGAAGCCTCTTAGACTGTTGTGCAGTCTAAGGAAGATTCAGGAAAGCCATTGGGGAATCTTCAAGCCAAATCACAGATTCTCTAGTCTCCCAGGAAAGCACTGCCTTAGTTTTCCTGCTGTGCTCAGTCGTTGTCTGGGAATAGCGCATCAGAAGCATAGCTCAGGTGCAACTGCTGTAGCTTGATTTCTGAGCACAGCAGCTGGGGTCCTCCACCAATGATGCTCCCTGCAGTTGGAGATCTGAGAGGTTCATTCTCATGGCCCCACAAAGACACATGGTTTTTGTTGGACTTTCAAAGAGATCCATAACCAGAAATATGGTAAAGTATCACCATTATAGAAGTTTTTGAGGTAAAACTATCAATATATGCAAATAATTTCTCTGCATATCTAGAAGGCTGGTAATGCCAGTATCTGACCTATGTTTCATAGAATGAGGCACAGCACAAGAAGCTGTGCCTTGTTTCTGCTATGTTGTGTTCGAGATGCTGAGGAGAGAGCCCACTTAGATATCTAGCAAGCAACAGAAAGCTCTGATGACACCGTTTGAGAGGCAACATTGTGAAAGTGAGATTTCATCAAAAAATTGAGGGGACAATGGAAACAATAGAAACAAATAAGTTTCCTTCAGAAAGATTATAGATTGAGGAGAGTAGGGATTCAAATACCTTTGTTTTAGATGGGGACACTGGAGCATAGCAGTACAGGTATACAGTTGAGAGAATCCAGAGTAGGAGTGAGAGGAAGTGGTCCAAAATGGAAAGGGATAATCTCTAAAGGACTTGCATCCTTAAAACAGAAAGGACAGTCTTAAAAATAGTGGAGTTGTCAAAAATGCCAAATACTTGCAGAATATCTGGTAGGAAGAGGTCCAAGAAAAATAGTCATATTTCGAAAAGAAAAGAATCATGAAACAGATTTTTTCAGGCATATGCACAGATGTCATCTTACCACTATGTTACCATGTTTTTATTGTGGAATTTCCCTCTATTCTCCACAAAGAACTTTTCACTGCATTCAATCTCTTCCATCTCCAAATCAGGAAAAAGTGGGTGGGGTCAGGAAGGAGCTTGGAAGAAATGGTTTATCACAAAGAAATGGTAGTGTTTCCTCTGTCTGTACCTTGAGAAGTTCTCATCTAAACCCCACAAACCAAAAACTAAACAATACCCGATATAAGTGCTTTATGCTGCATATTTTAGACCTAATGCATATCTGGCTTTCGGAAGATTAGCATACCATTCTAAAAAAGAAAATAGATAAATGGTGTCTTTTTTTGGATTCACTTTTCAGAAACAAATTTTCTGGAGTGAAGCTATTTTTCCCTGTGTAATGAGGGAGCTGGAAACTTGTACAATGATGGTTCAGAAATGCTTCTCTGTGCCAATTATTGATCCATGTTATTTGATGACCAAGACTTTAATTCCTATAAAGTGTAAGTGTATGAAGGATCAATTCAAGAATCATCCATTTGAGCAGCATGTCTTGCCCTTTTCAAAATGGTAGTTTTGGTTTTCTCCACTAGGTTAGTCAGTGCCCTTTCTAGACAGAGCTATATGACTTATTTATTTGATTTTTGTTCCAGGAACAATTTTATTTCTAGTGTGAAATTTATAGTTTTAGCTTATTAGAAAATGAAAACTCTGTAATACAACATATTTCCTTTCCCTCTATAGTACCAGAGTATTATTCAGTACTTAACTGTAATAATGAGTTAATCTTGGTCTGGCAAAATGACTTCTAGAACCTTCTTAATATATACTTCTAGAAGATTACTTCTAGAGCCTTGTTAATATATACTTGAGTGACTGAATCAATGAATTACTTCCTTTTGACTGACTCAGTTCTATTTCGAAGGTAAATGTCACATCTTACATTGTGCTTCAGCTTGTAAATTACTTTGGGTTATCTCAGAATTAGACTGAGAATCAATCTTGAAATCAATCTATCAAAATAAGGCAGTCTGCACCCTCAAACAAATAAAAACAGAACAAGACAGAAATGAGTTTCTGTGATTTTCAGGGCTTAATGTAATATAATGTAATCTACAAGAGTACAACCAATGGTGGTTTCATCTCAAAGATCAGTCAAGAAGAAAAACCACCATTTCACCATTTTTACTTAATATTTTGAGTTGGTTCAAAGAAATAGGGCCATGACATAAGCACGGTCTTTGAAGTCATGCATTACATAAAACTTACTGTCATGGATTGAATTGTGTCCCCCCAAAATATGTGTCAACTTGGTTAGGCCATGATTCCCAGTATTGTGTGGTTGTCCTCCATTTTGTGATTGCAATTTTCCTGTATGTTGTAAATCCTAAACTCTGCCTGTGGTTAATGAGGCAAGATTAGATTGCATTAAAGAGGATTAGGGTGGGATTGTAACACCCTTACTAAGGTCACATCCTTGATCCAATGTAAAAGGAGTTTCCCTGGGGTGTGGTCTGCACCACCTTTTATCTTACAAGGGATAAAAGGAACGGGAAGTGAGCAGAGAGTTAGGGACCTCATACCACCAAGAAAGCAGCACAGGGAGCAAAGCTCGTCCTTTGGACCTGGGGTTCCTGCGCCTGAGAAGCTCCTTGACCAGGGGAAGATTGATGACAAGGACCTTTCTCCAGAGCCGACAGTGAGAGAAAGCCTTCCCCTGGAGCTGACACCCTGAATTTGGACTTGTAGCCTACCAGACTGTGAGAGAATAAATTTCTCTTTGTTAAAGCCATCCACTTGTGGTATTTCTGTTATAGCAGCCCTAGATAACTAAGACACTTACTAATGTGGCCTGGGCAAACTATACAGCTTCTCTGAACCTCAATTTCTTTGTCTGTAAAATTGAACTAATAATGCCAAATCTCTCCTAGACTGTGAGAATAAATTTCTCTTTGTTAAAGCATCCACTTGTGGTGTTTCTGTTATAGCAGCACTAGCTAACTAAGACACTAATGTGGCCTGGGCAAGCTACACAGCTTCTCTGAACCTCAATTTCTTTGTCTGCAAAATTGAACCAATAATGCCAAATCTCTCCTCGGACAGCATAGGAATTAAATGAGATAAAATATGTGAAGCCCTAGACATAGGATCGGACACAGCTAAGAGCTCAGCGAACTTCAACTCCCTCCCTCCCTTCCCTGGGAGCATTTCACAACCAGAAATTCAATTATGGAAGAAGAAAGGCAGTTAAGGAACACTCAATTTTCCTTGCTTTTATAAACCAAGAATACATTTATGACTTAAGTTTTAGTATGCTTGCTGGAAAAAACAAAAATAACACAAAAACTAGGTATGAAAACAAACAATTCTCCTGTATAATCATGACTGTACAAGGTCTGTGGGCATTTTTATTCTGCCATTTAAAATCTGGTGTTCCTGAGTCCTATGAGGAAGCCCACAAGCCACTCACTCTGCTTCAGGTATTGACATCCTTGTGAAGAACTGATATGTTCTGTAGGATGATTATTCATCATGACTGAAGTTCAATAGATAAATTAAAAATACAGCCTCTCCTCAGCCCTGGAAATGACTCATTTCTCAAGTAATGCTCTCACTTCACTTCAAGATGGGCTTAAAGATGCCCTGCCTCAGAAATGCTCATTGTCAAAGAGCCCTCTGGACCATTCCCAGAAGAATTTGTGGGTTGTCTAATAGAACTGCACAGGCATTTGGCCGAGTGCTTTCTGGAGCTTGTCCTGCAAATTCCTGTAACTTGTGCCAGGTCACTTGTTATCCGTTTTAGCTGACTGAAGAGTTTGAACCACTGGTGTGAAAAGGCAACCGAAGCAATAGTTAGCAGAGACCTTCCAGGAATGTGCTATTGCAGTCCTGACCATGTGCAAGGGGGATCATGGACTACAAGCTCTTTGCTCTGCAGAGAACACGCACACATGTACACACACATCTCAACACACACACACAGCTCTCAACACACACACAGATCTCAACACAGAGAGAGATCTCAGCACACACAGATAACTCAATATACACACACAAACACACATAGATATCTTAACACATACAGACAGATATCTCAACACACAGAGATATCTCAACACATACATGCATACAGACATCACAACATACACAGATCTCAACACACTCACAGATCTCAACACAGAGAGAGAGATCTCAATACACACAGATATCTCAACACACACAGATATTTCAACATACACACACAGATATCTCAACACACACACAGATATTTCAACATACACACACAGATAACACACAATGAGGTATCTCAACACACACACAGATATCTCAACACACTCATGCATACAAACACACATATCCATATCCACTATTGGCTTACAAGTAATTATTGGTAGCTTTGAGAATCTGCCCCAAACCAAGAAATCTAAGCCTGACCAGAAAATCCTCCAACTAACTGAAAACAAATACTGTAAAACTCTAATGGGTTTACAGCCTTGTTTGGATATTTTTAGTGTTCCTTTTAGGTTCGTTAGAGCTTAAACAGTTCGGTGTTGCTCCCTATGTTACACTGCAAATGCGGTGTTCAGGTACTTATTTTCTAGTTTAGCGTTTTATTAATAGTCTGTTATTTTCCGCCTAGGTTGCTTTGTGGCAATCGAATGCAGAATTTCCTCCTATGTGGTCTTTTGTCCTTTGGGTATGTCTTATTATCCATTAAAAGGTAATGAGATAAATATGTGCCATCAAGTAACTGTAGGGGAATAAGTGGCCAGCACAACCTTGCAAATAAGCAGTTGTTCTCTTACCTGGAGAGCTTTAAAATATGTCCACACTGGAAGCATTTGATAGGGTTGGGTTAAAAAAATCTCGGCTTAGCATTGCGTCTATACAGTTCTCACAGGAGTTTTGTTAAAACTCTACTTACCATGAATACACGTGGGTGTTTCTAGAAGCAAGAAAGTGAACATGAAATGGTTTTCCTATTGGGCATGTTTCATGCCGGGTATGAAACATAGCAGTGGCTAGAAATGCTAGATTTTTGGCAGGGGAAGCCAGCCACTAAGGCCAAAGCCTTGGGGACAGGTGGTCGAAGGTAGAGATGCTGTGATTAGAACAGCTGCTGCTACTGCCACCAAGAGCAGCAGTCACTTCCTGAGCTTTTATTGTAGGAAGGAGGCTCCCTAGGAAGGTAAGAGATGAGTCTGAGGCTCTCTGTGCAGTGTTAACTGTGAGAAACGAGGCAGGCTGCTGGCTGGGCCTTCTACATCCTATGTTGTTGCTAGGGACTTCATTAGAGGAGGTAAAACAATTCACTCACAATTCCAGACACCACCCTTTGATTCTCTGCTTATGTGTCTGATGGCTTTTTGCTACTTAGTCTGTGGTATTCTCTGACGTTATGATCCATGGTATCTGTGTCCAACATTCAGATTCCATCCTGGTTAAATTTATAAATCTGGAACAATGCCAGATTAAGATTTTGGAAGTGCAAAATAATTATTCAGAAAATCTCTTACATCTCTCCTATCCTTCTGAGGATCACTGGAATTCAAATCGAGAGATTAATTTCTCCTAAAATCAGGGCTGATGTTCACGTTGCTGTAGTAATATTGCTAATTAAAGAGAGAGTTTCCATGAGATTCGTTCGTGAAAACTCTGTTCTAATCACTAGGGCTGGATTTCTAAATTCCATAGACGGCTTCAACTCTATTCCACCTTTACAGACTCATGTACAGGGAAACCTGTCAGAGCCGGAGCTCAGCGGGACTGCCTTGTTTTCTGGGTCTCACAAGTTTTCCACCTTCGACAGAGTGCAGTCTTACCACTTTTCTATTGCTCTCTATAAGTGGAAAATATTTGAGTTTTTCGTCTCTGTCAGGTTTCCACCTTACACAGGTTCCGGCTTTCACAGGTTTTGCTGTGTTATTTTATCTGCAGGCATCAATCTGTCTAGCTGGATTAAAAAATAATAAAAATACTATGACCTATGGGCTAGCTATCTGAGATAAATTAAAGAGATCATGATTGTCATTGTACATTGCCAGTGTTAACTTTCCTCAGTTCACATAGGCTTTAGTGGCAAAACTTTTCCAAATTCTGCCTATAGCCATGGTATAAAACAAATGCCATCCAACTCTTCTAATCCAGGCAAAAACTATGTTCAAGCTCCTAGAACTTTGGTAAATTGGATCTCAATCTTGATTTTGACCTTGACACCATCTTCATCTTTATGATACCAGATATGTGTGATGAATTATTTCAGAAATGATATGCAAGGGTGTGATGGGATATACTCTGTAAAATATGTGCTTTCATGTTAAGATGGCAGAGTGAGCATACATTTGCCTTTTGACATTCTCCAAAAACCACTGGGGAAAAAAGAATAGAAATATAAACGGGAATAAATCCATAGTGAAAAGAGCAGGATTAAGGGCAAGCCGAGGTGGGTTGCTAGTGGATGAGAGAATTAAATGAATTTCTGGGAGACAGAAAACAAATGGAAATATGTTGAAGGAAGAAAGCACAGATACAATACGGGGGTGGCAATGCAAGTGGGAGCCAAGAAACTTGGAGACTGCAGATTCTACATCAAGTTGTCAGGTAAAACAGGACTAAGAGACACTAACTGAAGGTATATTTATGGAACAACTGCACAGGTGGGCTGCAGAGCTCTGTATGTTGAACAACAAGAAGTCTAAGACTTATCTGCAAGCCAAACCAACCAACCAACCCACCAACCAACCAACCAGCCAACCAACCAACCTACCAACCAACCAATGAATCAACCAGCAAAGATAGAGGCTGTTTTCTCAAACAAATGTGAACTCTGAGAAAAAATAAGGTCCAAGCTGTGTGTTGGTACCTCAAGTAAATCCCTCTTCATTCTGTTCTTGGCAGACGTGCAGCCAAACAGAAGCTCACCCTTCCTTCATTCTAAAACTAAACTGCCAATCAATAAGCCTCATCCATGTCAGCAGGCTCCCCAGCCAAATTCACTCAAGGAGAAGGCCTTTCAGTTATAGATCTACTTAAAAAACAACAGAGGAAAGCCACATCAGTCTCCCAGTTTTTTGCTCTTCAGTATGAAGGAACTTCATTAGTCATTGGACAAGACAGGGAGCATCATCAGTCATAGGACAAAAACCAGCAACACGGAAAAGAAAGACCAAGATGACTTGTATTAGCTAAGATGAATTCAACTGCAAGTAGCGGAAAACCCAACTAAAACGGACTTGAGCAGGGATGACATTTATTATCTCATATAAAGAAAAGTCTGGAGATAGAAGAGACCCAGAGCTATTAAATCAAGCAGCTCAGCAACATTATCAAGGACTTGGGGCTTTTCATCTTACTGTTCCACTATCCTCAGCATGTTAGTAGTTTCTTTCCTCACGGTTACAGATGGCAGCAGGTATTACATGAGTAAGTTAAGAACGCTGTTTTTTGCCATGTGTCTCTTATTATTAGTGAGAGTATCTTTTCCATAAGTGTCCCAGGAGATTTTTCCTAGGGTCACATTGGCTAGAATTGGGTCTCACTAGAAACCCAATAAAATAACTAGAAATGTGAACGAGACTGTTGTGATTGACCCAGACTAGGGTTTTCCAACCTTGGCACTGTTGATATTTTAGACCAGATAACTGTTTGCCATGTGTGTGTGTGTGTGTGTGTGTGTGTGTGTGTTGGGGGTGGGGGGTTTGCTGTCCTGTGCATTGTAGGATATTTAGCAGCATCCCTGGTCTCTCCTCACTAGATGCCAGTAGTATACCCCCAACCTCCAGTTGTGACAAACATAAATGTCTCTAGACATTGCCAAATGTCTCATGCCAAGGTCAGGGGGTGGCAGGGGCAAAATCACCCTCATTTGAGAACCACCACTCTATGGCAATTCCCAGACCCCTGATTTTATACCAGTAGGAAATGGACTGCAAAATCATACATTATTCTGGAGGAACATACTTTCAAATGACCAATCTCAAGTGCGCTATGGAAGACAATGGTCAAGAATGATTCTCCTAGCAGGTAAAAGGAGAGGCAGGAGAAAGACCCAAGGAGCTTCCTACAGAGAACAGAACAAAAAATCCACTTTGCTATAGTGAGATCTGATCTATGCATTGGAACAGTGTCTTCTGTGAATTTCCCATTCTTTCATTTTCCAAATGGGTGTTTTTTTGTCTTGTTTTATTTTGCTTTTGGTTTTACTTTGTTTTGTTTTTGTCTTTCAGTTATTCTGTTTCTTCTCCTCTGTTTTACATCAGGCATATTATTTCTTAGCCATAGATCATCTGACCCCAAGGAGAACCTTCTACACCTGGCAGAGAGGATAGACTATCACTCGGACATTGTACACTTCAAGCTTGATAGAGCAACTGAATGAGACTCTGGGGTTGTCTCTCTTGGTGAAGGGGTAAGTGTACTTGATATTAAGAATATATGGATATTGAAGAGCCGAAGGGTGGACTTTGATAGACACTACAAGTTGGATTATTCAACAGACATTTCCAACCTGCTTCACTGTTACCTGTCTGTACTATAGAGCTTATAAAGGTAAATACTCAACTAGTCACCCACACAGCTAATGGTAGCCCTATGTCACAGTTCTGGCCAGTAAGACATAAATGGAAGTTTATGAAGGGGACTGCTCTAGGAACACATTTGCTTTATAGATAAAGGAAAGAGATGCAGCTGGTCCCAAGCCGCTCTTCTCTTCTCCTGCTTCTTCCTGCCTGGATCACAGATGTAATTCCTGGAATTACAATATCTTGCAACCATTGAGCAACAAACCAACATGCTAAGAATGGCATAGTGGAAAGATAAAATCCAGGTCTTCGATAACATCATTATCCATTGTATCAGTTCTGGATTGCATATCTTTGGATTTATTGATATTTGAGTAAATTAACTTCATATTTGTTTACAGCAGTAAAAGTCAGATATTCTGTCATTTGAAACTGAACAGCAACATAAAAGGAAAGACAGAACTGTGAGGAGATGCAGTGGAGAAAGAAGGTTATAATGACAAAGAGGGACTCTAACAGCCTCATCTTACATAGGGGGGAACTGAGGTACTGACTTAAGTCTCTGGAGTCAGTAGTGGGGTAATATGTGGTAATTCCTCCCCTCTATCCACCTTTTATTGGTATTTAAACTTGAGATCTTTCTCCTAATAAATATAGTATGTTAGGCTGAGGCATTCTGGGCTTACTGCTTAAAGGAAGGTTGACATAGCCACTTGCATCAGTCAAGTTCTTGGCTTTTGAGATTTTAAGTATGATTTTGAAATTCATTGTGCTCTTGAAACCCAAAGACTTTTGATTTGGAATAGCCAGGCATTTTGAGGAAAAATATGTCATTGAATTCGAAAAGCTTGGTTTTGAGTACCCAAAGAAAAATCCCTGACAAAATCAGAGCATAAAGTTAGGGTTGCCTGAATTGAGGAAGGAGGCTAGAGATTTAGAGAGTTAGAAGGAAGCAAGTACTTGGGAGGTTGCTCTGCCCATCACCCCCAACCCCAGTCCTGGGGTGGGAGGGGGCGGGTTTGAAGATGAAGGGTAGAAAGGGGTGGTTCACTGCTCACCACATGTATAACTCCTTGGAGGCAGCAAGCTAAACAGCAATCCTCTCAGAAGTCCCCTCACCTCCTAGCACAATGGGGCTGTAGTGATAAAACTGGAATTGTAGTGGCCAAGGCACAGAGGGCCTGAGACAGCCTTGCTGAGTCTCCTGTGTCCGCATAGTCATATAAGGGAGTAAAAAATTGTTCATGCTTCTGAAAAGGGTCAGAAAGGTTAAGACGGCTAGCGGATCTGACCATCACCACAAGCCGCCTTTGAGTTGATTCAGACTTATGATGCCCCCATGTGTGTCAGAGTAGAACTTTGCTGTATACAGTTTTCAGTGGCTGATTTTTTAGAAGTAGATTGCCAGGACTTCTTTCTGAGGCACTTCTAGGTAGACTGGAGCTGCCAACTTTTTGGTTAGCAGCTGAACATGTTAACCGTTTGCACCACCCAGGGACTCCCAGTGAATCTGAAGCGGGTCTCTTTTCTGAACATGTATGACACAAACCACATGGACTAATAACCAGAGATCATGGTGGGGCCTTCAACAGCTCAGTGGTTGTCAACAGAGATGCTCATGACCAAAGATGGGACGGTAGAGGTTACATCTTCCAAGATGCCAAGTAGGACAGAGGTCAACTGTAGACTAGAAGCCTACCCTCAATGCTTAGGTACCACATAATCACCCTGGAAATGATCTGCCCTCCCAGAAAAAAGGGTGGGAAGGAAGGGAGACTTAGGTTAGACTTTAAAGAGTTTAAATGTAAAATGGCCAATTTTGCTTGGAATTGACAAAGATTAAAGTTTCTGCCAGCTGGTGAAATGGGGTCTTTTAGTTACGAAAATAAAGTCAATCCATCTTATGCCCAAGAACATGGCTTGGGAAAATTGAACCTGCTACAGAGGAAATTGAGGCATAAGTATATTATTTAAAGTAATTAAAGATAAACAAGCAAAGAAATAAAAATGATAATGCATCAAATATTATAAGGAGGAAGAGGTAAGAGAGGAGAGGATGATTGTGTAAGTTAATTAAATCCTCATCTTTCATTTCTGGGAGACAATAGGCTGAAGGTAAATTTGATAAATTTAAAAATCTCATGTGCATGTTATTTAGTACGTGGGAGGTAATAACTATAAGAATTAAAAAGCAGAAATAGTTAAGAGGTTGTTTCTGGAGAGACGGAATGGGGGTTGTTTCTTTCCATCATAAATTATTCTTTACATTTGATTTTTTTCTTATAATATGTCCATGTTACTTTGATATAAATTAAATAAGCAAAAAAAACCCAAAAAACCCATGAACTTATGTGTGTTTATGCCATATGCTGCAGCACAATATGCTAACAAAATATGTCTACAACATACACTGGTGATGGTTGCACAACATTATTGATGTGATTGGTTTCATTGAATTGTACATGTGAAAATGTTGAATTGGCAAATGTGTGTTATCTATATTTTTATAATAAAAAAAAGACAAACAATAGGTATGCTAATGATAAAAGTTCACCTGAATAAGTGTTCTCAGTATTTCAAATACAGTGCATCACAAGGTGACTTTGCAGATCTGTGCAGAATTCTCAGAATCTATGGGAGAATAGGAGTCCCTGGGTGGTACAAACAGCCCGCTTGGCTGTTAACTGGAAGGTTGGTGGTTGGAGTCTGCACAGAGGTGCCTTGGAAGAACCACCTGGTGATCTACTTCCAATAAATCAGGCACTGAAAACACTATGGAGCACAGTTCTACTGTGACACACATGGGGTGGCCATGAGTTGGAATCTACTTGATGGCAACTGGTGGTATTCGTGATGGGAGAATATGATGACCACAGGCCAAGAGAAATGGGGCAAGAAGCAGGAGAGAAGGACAAATAACACACAAAGCTGATATGGGGAGGCTTTTCAAAACAGTTATTTTAGGAGGGTTAGTATCAAAGGTTGTATCATAGCAATTGGAGCTTTGGGATGATAATATGGAATTTAGATTGTCTTTTCTGAAATGTGCTGGGAGTGGTTCTTAGGGCTTAAACACGAATGTTGGGTTTGGCTTGAACTCTAGACCACTAATTCATTATCTCTTTCTCATGTAGCCCTTGGGTCACGGGAACACAATTAGAGTCCCCAGAAGTAATAGTCTGTGACAGTCTCTGATCTTCCAACCTCACACATGTCCACTCCTAGATGCATGGTGACAGACAGAAGCTAGGGGATTATGTCTAAAATCAGAGGTCATTTGACCTATGACTAAAATACAGGCAGTCCTTGGGTTACAAACCAGTTCTGTTCCTAAGTCTGTCTTGACAGTTCTGGGAAAATAGGCCATATCAAGCAAGATGAAGTTAATCTAGACAAACACAAAGTCTTGCAAATTTAAGAGGTTCCAACAATTTCTATTTGAGGAGTAGTATTGTTGTTAAAAGCACAGTGTTTGTGGTCAGACAGATCTGGGTCTTATACATAAGTCAGAACAGTTAGGTACAGTTCGCATCTAATGTCAGTTAGTCAAATGTTTGTCTTAGTATATACTGTACATTTCTAGGCATAAAAAACATTAAAGAAACACTTCCAGATACACTAAAACATCATTAACATAATAGTACCAAACCAAAAAACCAAACCTGTTGTCGTTGAGTCCATCCAACTTATAGCAGCCCTATAGGACAGAGTAGACCTGCCCCATAGGATTTCCAAGGAGCAGCTGGTGGATTTGAACTGCTGACCTTTTGGTTAGTAGCCGAGCTCTTAACCACTGTGCCACCAGGGCTCCAACATAAGAGTATTGTAATAACGATAATAATGTTTTGATGCATATTGCAAAGTAGCACCCTTTTGTTATTATGAACCATTGTACGTACCTCGGTCAGGTAGGATGGGTCACTGTCTGACTAACTGCCTTCTGAGCTCTTGTCTTTGTTCGAGCTGTGTCTGCACGGCCGTGTGCTCAGTAAATCTCACTTTCTTTTTTCCTTTCTCTTGCCTTATCAGTTTCACAAAGGATTGCAACCTGAAGGAAGTGAATTAGAACTTCAGGGTAGAAACTGACAGATTTAGATATCTACCTTGTTCTTAGTAGAACTCTGGTACTAGTTCATTTAATGATCCAGGAATTGTCATTGTATGCTTTACAGGGGTTGGTTCAAAACTACATAAATTGGATGTTCATAACCCAGGGATTGCCTATATATGGTTGTTAGAACAAAGGACTGTGACTTCCTAGGAGTCTATGGAACAGCTCAGCAATTCCTTATAGCGTTGTTGAGCACATGGCCCCCTGCAACATTTCACTCTTTATTTATTTATTTAATGGTCTGCATGGTCTTTGCACCAACCCCTCTGGTCAAGAGCCTTCATTGTCTTCTTGGGCTGATGGAGCAGTAAGAGTAGAGATACATTCTGGGACAGATGAATTAGTGATATGAATGGTGCTTCAGGTAACATAGGCTAAGTAGCATTTTCAGCATGCTACCAAGTTCTCATAGAGTCTGAAGATCCAAGTAAATATATAAATATTCTGCATCCAAAATCAGTTCTAGTTGGTTTAAGGTTGGTAGAAACAGTTAGTGGGAATAAGGAAATTTTTCTGCCTGACAAATCTTTGCAGAACTCTTGAAAAACACAGAATGAATTGAGATTTTGTTGTTAAATTTAATTTCAACTCATGGCACCAGGAGTACAATCATGTCGTTCGACAACTATATTATGGACCCACCAAAGAAAAAATCTGTTCATGTGGCCACAGAAAGGTGAATAGGAGCTTGTGACCTCTAGCAGCACAATTTTGCTTTCCCAATACCAGTGTCCTGGAAGCACTGTGGGTAGATTGCTTTCGCTCGAATGCAATATCTGAAAACCGGCCTTTGCTTTCAGCCGTTCATCTGGCCACCTAGGTAGGACAGGGCTTATTCACAGCAGACAATTCAGAAAGAGACTTAATCAAAATCAAGCTCCATACACATATTTTATAACAACAACTAGGTGCTATAGTTGAAATTCAACCCTAGGATTTTTGAAGTCTTGATGGCTAGGAGTTAGAAAACCTGTCATTTAAAAACTGTTCGAAGTTGTCTAGTTAGTGGAGGTGTCAGAACTCCTTTCTAAAGAATAGATCCTTTGTTCTGGGTGAACCATCTGAATGGGCCTCTTAGTTGGCTAAAAGCAAGTATACTGAACTCTCTTCCTACAACGTAATTCTTTCCTGAAAACCCTACCACTAAGCTACAAGTGGAAACCCTGGTGGTGTAGTGGTTAGAGTTTGGCTGCTAACCAAAAGGCCAGCAGTTCGATTTCATCAGGTGCTCCTTGGAAACCTCTTGGGGTAGTTCTACTCTGTCCTGTAGGGTCGCTATGAGTTGGAATTGACTCGATGGCAATGGGTTTGGGTTAAGTGAAAAGTTGTTACATGAAAAATACTTCCAGTAATTGTAATGAATTTTGTCCTCAACTGAGGTACTCAAACAATTTTCTCAGAGAGAGAAATATATCAACTGGATAATTAATACAAGTTTAAACAGTTAAGAGGCAACAATTGCAAAGTACATAGAGTTTGTACATAAAATGTAATGTAATGGAGGTTTACTGTACTCTTTTTCTTTATGCAGCATTTTCTTCACCTGATTTTCAACTGTTTCGGATCTCATGGTTATCTTGAACTCAAACTACACTTAAATATAAATTTGAGCACAGAAAAATATCATTAGGGTAAAATAAAGACTAAACACGAGAGTGCTTTGAAACACATGGAAATAGTGTAAGGGCACAACAGACTGAAGATTGGTAGAGGATGTGACCTTTTCATGTCTCTCGCTAGAGTGAGGTACAAAAAGCAAAATGTACTGGGTTCATCAAAACGTGTCTGTGATTTAAATTTGTTCCAGATGATATTCTCTGACTAGATTCTGTTTGTTTTTGTTGTTGTTATGTGCTGTCGAGTCGGTGCCGACTCATAGGGACCCTATTCACCATAGAACGAACACTGCCCAGTCCTGCGCCATGCTCACAATCATTGTTATGCTTGAGCACATTGTTGCGGCCACTGTGTCAATCCATCGGGTTGAGTGTCTTCCTCTTTTTCGCTGACGCTGTACTTTACCAAGCTTCATGTCCTTCTCCAGGGACTGATCCCTCCTGACAACATGCCCAAAGTATGTAAGACGTAGTCTTGCCATCCTTGCTTCTAAGGAGCATTCTGGTTGTACTTCTTCCAAGACACATTTGTTCGTTCTTTTGGAAGTCCATGGTGTATATTCAATACTCTTCGCCAACACTACAATTCAAAGGCGTCAATTCTTCTTCAGTCTTCCTTATTCATTGTCTAGCTTTCACATGCATATGATGTGATTGAAAATACCATGGCTTGGGTCAGGCGCATCTTAGTCTTCAAGGTGACATCTTTGCTTTTGACCACTTTAAAGAGGTCTTTTGCAGCAGATTTTGCCCAGTGCGATGCATCATCTGATTTCTTGACTGGTGCTTCCATGGTTGTTGATTGTGGATCCAAGTTAAATGAAATCCTTAGCAACTTTAATCTTTTCTCCGTTTATCATGATGTTGCCTATTGGTCTAGTTGTGAGGATTTCTGTTTTCTTTATGTTCAGGTGTAATCCATACTGAAGACTGCAGTCTTTGATCTTCATCAGTAAGTGCTTCAAGTCCTCTTCACTTTCAGCAAGCAAGGTGGTGTCATCTGCGTAACAGCATATGATCAGGAACTGATGGTACTGAAGGAAAAAGTCCAAGCTGAACTGAAGGCACTGGCAAAAAACAAGGTTCCAGGAACATCAATTGAGATGTTTCAACAAACACGGATGCAGTGCTGGAAGTGCTCACTTGTCTATGCCAAGAAATTTGGAAGACAGCTACCTGGCCAACCGATTGGAAAAGATCCATATTTATGCCTATTCCCAAGAAAGGTGATCCAACCAAATGTGGGACTTATTGAACAATATCATTAATATCACACGCAAGTAAAATTTTGCTGAAGATTAAGAATCTGTTAGGGTGAGTAAATTGGTGAGTGTGTCTTTGCCTGAAAGTGTACTTTCAGAATATCACTTCTTACAGTCCATTTATTTGGTATGTTTTTGGATGAAAAAGTCATTGTACTGAACAAGAGGAGTGTGGTAGGCTGAATAATGCCCTCCCAAAGATATGCACATCCTCATCCCTCAAACCTGTGAATATTTTACCTTCCATAGCAAAAGAAATTTTGCAGATGTGATTAAGTTAAGGATTGTGAGCTGAGAAGAATAGCCTGGATTATCCAGGTGAGCCCAATGTAATCACAGGGGTCTTTATAAGAAGGAGGCACGAGAGTCAGAGACGGTGATGTGTGATGGAACCAGAAGTTAGAGCGAGGTGATGAAGGGAGCCATGAGCCAAGGCATGCAGGTGGTTTCTAGAAGCTAGAAAAGGCAAGGAAACAGATGTTCTTCTAGATCTTCCAGAAGGAATGCAGCCCTGCCAACCCATTTCAGACTTCTGACCTCCAGACCTGTAAGATAATAAATTTGTTATTTTAAGCCACAAAGTTTGTGGGAATTTGTTACAGATGCCACAGGAAACTAATGAGTCATTGTTGGGAAAACTGTAATTTTCAAGCGGCATTATAGCAAACTTGTTAATTTGACAGTCTTTATGAGATGTATGTCTGTACCCATTCATTATTCTAGAGGACTAGATTGAAGTCAGTAATAACCTGGATGCAGATGTTTGAGACTGAGGTGTTAAATGTCTATTTTAGGAGCATACTTTTTTATTACAGCTTAGCTAGAATTGTGATTCTGGAAACTTCGCTCTTGCTGTTGGTGGGCAGTAGTGTGGAGCGAGGGAAGGAACTGAGAGAGTGGTGGGAAGAAATATTTTTTCCTCTGTGTGAATGGAGATGGCATTGTACCTAAAGTGATAATTTTCCCTGGGAGTGATAGGTGGAATTTTTGTTGTTGTTATTTTGATATTTAGAGGAAATGAGGAGAAGTGGTGCTAAGCTTGATTTTCAAATCACCCTGGTGGTAGGGAAGTAAAAGAGACACAGATCCATCAGAATTGAGCAGGAAGACTCAAGGTTCAGAAGAATCATTATTGCCTGGTGAGATCCAGCTGAATTCTCTTGTGTAGGCGTGGTCTTTAATTACCTCCGCAGGTGTGGTAGGCAGAACTCTAAGGTAGTCCTCAAGATTTTTAAATCCTGGTGTGCACATACTTTACTTTATTCAAGCAAACATTAATCTAAGTGCTGCTGTGAAGAAATTTTGCTGATGTAATTCAGTTCGCAAATCATTGACTTTATGATAGAAAGATTATCTGGGTGGGCCTGATCTAATCACATGAGTCTTTTAAATCTGGGTCTAGAGGTCAGAGACAGAGGAAGTAAGAGATTCAAAGCAAAGAAAAATTTGGTGCACTGCTGCTGGCTTGAAGATGGAGGGGCTCATGTGCAAAGGAATGTGGGTGAACTTTAGGACTGAGACCAGTCCCTGGCTGACAGCTAACAAGGAAACAGGGACTTCAGTCCTACAACCACAAGGAACTGAATTCTGCCAACTTGAAAGGCTTGGAAGCAGATTTTTCCCCAGTCACCAATTCAGCACAAACAGCACCTTGGTTTCAGCTGTGAGACCCTGAGTAGAGAACCCAGATACAAATCCTGCAGACTTTTTTTTTTTTTTTTTATTGTACTTCAGGTGAAGGCTTACAGAACAAATAGTTTCTCATGAAACAGTGGTACACATGTTGTCTTATGACATTGGTTAACAACCCC
>NW_004444071.1:2407352-2408368 GCF_000243295.1 Trichechus manatus latirostris | reverse complement strand
CTGTATTTTCCATGAATTTGTCTATTTTTTCCTCATGTTTGTCAGCTTTTTGCCTCAGTTCCTGGAGAATTCTGAGTATTAGAAATTTGAATTCCCTATTAGGTAGTTCTAGTGCATTTTCTTCTACAGGAGAGTCATCTGGTGTTTTATTTTGGACGCCTACTGGAACTGTCCTCTCTAGTTTTTGTAAATGTTTTGAGATTGTCTGCTGTTTTTGGGGCATTCAGTAGTTATTTTTCTCGTTTATTGAGTGTAGATTTGTTTGTTTCGTCCCTTTTTTTAAAAAAAAATTTGACTATGTCTGAGCAGGTAGACTGTGTGTTCTTTGTTGTTTGGTTGTCTGTGCACTCAATTCTTTTTGCCTCCTTCTCCAACTGGCAGGGTCAGTCACTCAGATATCGTACGGCAGGGCAGGTCTAGCTGAAGTGGAGTTACTGGGACGGGTTGTCAGTGGCACTTACTACAGCCACCAGGGCGGATCTGTAATCAGTGCAGGGCAGGTTCCAGTAGGCCGTGGCTGTGCTGCTTGGTGGTATGATGTCAAGCGCACGGTGCAGGTAGGCAGGATGCAGCGGGGAGATTGTTATGTGTGGAGCTAAGCTGGATATGGGAGAGAGGAGAGAGGAGAGAGGAACAGGAGCCAAAAACATACAAACAAACAAAAAAGAATGCTAGGGGAGCTTGCCGTTGGAATGGAGAGATGAGAGACTATGAAATGGAGAAAAACAGAAAGGGGAAGAGGCAGAAAAGAATGAATAAATAGAAATCAGAAAGGTTAAAGAACTGCAAAGTTCCCAGGGATCCCACCATTGCAGGTATGAGGTCTGGGGAAGTCGCTCTCAGGTGTTGCAGTACAGCCTGGCTAGAAGGCATAGAGGTATACAACGCCTTGTATTCAGGGATCAGAAAGAGAAGGAAGATACAGAGAGATGAGAGACTGAGCAATGAAGAAAGACAAAAAGGGAAAAAGAGGGAAAAGAAAACAAAACAAATTAAAAAAAAAAGAACAAGAAAGG
>NW_004444071.1:2392183-2406875 GCF_000243295.1 Trichechus manatus latirostris | reverse complement strand
GTGGCCGAGTGTGGGTGAAGAAGGGTAGAGAGTGGGAAAGTGTATATTGCAAATTACCGGCACTCTGCAGCCCCTCAGGAAGAAGCAAAGATGGCACACGGAGCGAGGTACTTGAGCGAAAAGATGGGGAGGTGGCGAGAGGCAAGGAAGAAATGAAAAGAAGCAGATAAAAGCAACACCAGCAGCCAACAAATGGCACTCAGAGAGCCGCCTGTTTGGGTGTGTGGAATCCAAGCAGCCGGTGTTTCCTGGTCAAGAGATTGTGGCCACGGGAAGCAGAGGAGGCCGAGTCGGGGTGAAGAGGGGTGAGGGGTGGGAAAGCGTATATCGCAAATTACTGGTTGTTTTGTCTCCCCCTGGAAGCTCTGTGAGGCTGCTTTCTCGTATCCCCTGTTTGCTGGTCTCCGATAGGAGTCCAAGATGGTGGATCTGCGCTGCGTTAGCTGGTAGGGGACCTCTGTGTGAATCTCTCCTTGCTCTCCATTGTCTGTTAGTTTTCTCACTCCATTTGGTGCTTGGCTGAGTTCTTTATCTCTTCATTTGATGTTTTAGGGTTTCAGGATTGTTATAGTCTCTGTTCAGCTTAGTTTTTCGGAACTTTGCTGTGGAGGGACGGCGTGGTGCTTCTGCCTTGAGCGCCATTTTTGTCAGAAAGCCTCCTCAGACTTTTGACCTATAGAATAATAAATGAATGTTGTTTTCAGCTGTAACAAATTTGTGGAAAAATTTGTTACACAGCAATAGAAAACTAATACTGTAGGTCTGCACTGTTTTGGTTTCTCCAACTTTGGGATTAAGGCTCAGTTAAGTGTGAAACTCTGGGGCCACACATTCATGAGAGGGTCTGACTTTGCCCACCCTCTAAGATTAGCCACACCTGGGATAAATTTTGAACTTTTGAAAATGACCTTTGGGGCTTTTGAAGTTTATGAAAGTCTGACCTTCCTGTAGTTAAGCATATCAGAACCCTTATAATTTTCTTATTAAAATATCAGTGTGACTCCTTATATCCATGAGTTAGTGCTATTTTGTTAAATATACAAACGGCCTAGATAGTTAAATTTCACAAGTTGGTTACCATTGCAGACTATGTCTAATAATTATTTTTCATTAAAAAATTCTAGTTTATTAAAAAGAGGTTGCTGATTATTTTCCTAAACAACCTAAAATGTGAAAAATATGTAGAAAGCTATTTTCCATAATCACTCTACTTGATAAAATGTGTTTTCAGTATCAGTGTAATCAATTCAATCCAGTACACATTTAATGAGTATCATTCTATTTTCCTTAAAAAAAAAAAAGTCCAAGTAAATTCAAGGAAATTTTTTTTTGATTGCACAAATCAATCCCATTAAATGATATTTAAAAGGTTTCTGTGTAAGACATTCTGAGCTGCACTATAGGAACTTAAGTCCTGGTCCAAGGAGAAGATACCAGAGGTCCAGAATGAGGAAGAAATATTTGTTGCTGGAGTCAGAAAACAGAACTCAGATTAACTTAACACAAAATTAGGAATTTATCAACTTAAGTAACTGAAACGTACAAAACTGGGCTTGGCTCTAAGTATTCTTTGATTCTGAGATTGAAAATAACTGTCTTACAATTTCTCCGTGATTCTTTTAGCTGGTCCCCACCTCTGTGTGCCATATTTATCTTCAGGCTGGCTTCCCTCATGCTAGCAAAAATGACTTCTGCAATTCTAGACCTCACACATCACCATGCCATCCGAGAAAAACAGACTATGTCTTCTTAGAGTTCCTATGCAAAATAAGGGAGGATTTTATTCTCAAAGCTTCAGCAAATATCGATTAAGCCTCATGCAGCTTGAATGGGTCCTCGTCCTTAAGCAAAATATCATGACTAGGGGGTAGGGGTGGGCAATGGAGAGGAAAGTTAATTGGTTTATTTTCACTTGAAAATGAAGGCAGGGTGATTACATCCAAACCACATGGCTGAGAATAGGAAAGGAGCAATGGCTCAAAGAAAAATTTAGTTGTCAGAAGGAAGAGGGAAATCAATATATGTCCACAGTAGTAGAGTAAAAGAAATACAATAGGAAAAGCACAAAGTATTTTGATACTATTGTGTCAAAAAAAGAGAGAGGCTGAGCCTTTCATTAGTGTTGGGAGGATAAGAAAACATTTCATGAAATAGTTGTGGTTTGCCTGTTAGTGCCTACTCATCTCAAGATCCATCTTAGGGGGAAAAAAACCATCTTCAGAAATAAGAACATATTAGCAAAAGCAAGGAGGCAAAAACATGTAGGGCTGTATTATGGCAACCCTAATTAATCTAGTGGAGTCCCTGGGTGGTGCAGGGTTAACATACTTGGCTGCTTCTGAAAGATTGGAAGTTCAAGTCCACCCAGAGGCACCTTGGAAGAAAGTCCTGGTGATCTACTTATGAAAAATCCGTCATTGAAAAGCCTATGGAGCACAGTTCTACTCTGACTCACATAGGGTCACCATAAGTTGGAGTCGACTTGATAGCAACTGGTAGTTAATCTAGCATGACTGCAATACAAAATGGCTGAAAAAGGGAAGTTGGAACCTTAATGTGAAAGACATGACTTGAATTCCAGCAGGAGCAATCTTATTTAATTGAGAAGGCAGTGGGGAGCCATTGACAGTTTTTGAATAGGGCAAAGACATAATCAAATATGCCCTTTGAGAATATTATTCTGTCAGCAGTGAATTGTATAAATTGTAGCAGAGAGACAAAATTCAGAAAAACCAGTTAGAAAGTTATAGTAGTATTCAGATGAAAAGCAATGAAATAGGGTGGCAGCTAAGAAACGGAAATAGGTGATGGGTGTGAGTAACTTGAGATGGTAGAATCTTCCTGGTTTGCTAATAAATTGGTTGTAAAGGGTTAAAGAAGGAATACAAGGTCGTGATATAGAGCTCTGATGTTGGGGTGATTAGAAAGAGGGTGGTAACATTCATGAAAATGGAGAACTCGAAGGCATAAGTTGTTTTGGAGACCAACAAGCTCTCCAAGTAACCAAAAAACCAAACGCATTGCCATTGAGTTGATTCTGATTCATGGCAACCCCGTGTATTACAGAGTAGAACTTATCCATAGGGTTTTCTTGGCTGAAATATTTACAGAAGCAAATCACCAGACCTCTTTTTTTGCAGCGCCTGTGGGTGTGTTTGAACCACCAGCCTTTAGGTTAGTAGTCAAGCACAAACCATTTGTGCCACTCAGGGATCTGCTGTCTAAGTAGGGAGCAATAAAGACCACCCGGCCTCTGTGGCAGCTGATCCTTAATTGCTTAAAAAGCAATGGGGACCTTCTGAGGTAATTCACCTCTTTTATGAGCAAATATATTTAACTATGACCTTTTCTACAGTGTTGAGCTCTTAACATTGCAGAGCCATAACCCAGGGGCAGAATCATGGGTCTTCAGAAGTGTTGGGGTATGAGTGAGTTAGAATGACATCCATTTTTCCCTAAGCAGGTTTGGAATCAAAACTCCAGTCAGGTAGGTGGAGATTAGACTTTTATCTTTGTTGCTGATAGAGCTGTAGGAGAGTGAGGCTTAGTGTGAGGGTCAAATGGACTTCCTTAGATTGTCCCTGAGGATTAAAATGACCCACTGGCTTACAGTCAGTGCTGGGGATGCATGCTTTCTTCTGTGGAACAGAGCCTCTAAATGAAAACTTACACCATGTCCTAAGAGAACAGCACTTTAGAACATGGCCTAAGAGAACACCTTGGGTTTTCCTCCCAGGGAGGTACCTCCAGGTGGCATGAGAGCAAAATTTTCCTCACTGACAATGAGAACTTTCTCAAGACCTCAAGCAGATCTTCTCTTCACTTTCTTCATCATCAAAGCCTATGCCCCTGAATTGTCATGGCCTCTAGACTCTTAACTCTTCCAGGCTCTGTCTAGAAAAAGAGACAGAGGAAGGCAGATCAGGTAGGCTTCCTAGTACTTACATAGGAACTTAAAGGATTTTATGGGATATTGTGGTCAGGTTGTTGCTGTGATGTTGGAAGCTATGCTACCAGTATTTCAAATACCAGCAGGGTCACCTATGGTGGACAGATTTCAGAGGAGCTTCCAGACTGAGACAGACTAGGAAGAAGGATCTGGTGACCTACTTCTGAAAATTAGCCAACGAAAACCCAATGGATCACAATAAAGTATTGTCCGAGATAGTGATGGAAGTCGAGCCTCCTAGGTTGGAAGGCACTCTAAATACATAGCATCCACAACAGTGGACTCAAGCATACCAATGATTGTGAAGATGGTGCAGGACTGAGCACTGTTTTATTCTGTGGTACCTGAGGTCACCATGAGTTGGAGCTGACTCAACAGCAACTAATGACAAGTCGTCATATTGGGGTTTTAGCAGGTTTACTTTTGTAACAGTGTGGAGAATGGCAGGTGGCAGAGAAGTCCATTAGGAGGACTGTGCTGGAATCCAAAGGGAAGATGATGAGAGGCTATACTAAAGCATTGGCTACTGGGTTGGAGAGGGGCAGACAGATTCATTAGACACATAGAAAAAATCCACAAGTCACATAGGTGACTGGTTCAATGTGGATGGAGAAAATTAGGATGATCCCAGGTCCATGGTTGAACAATGATATCATTCTTCCAAGTTAAGAACAATAGAAAGGGACACTGGGTTTAGAGAAGCTGAGAGAAGGATTTTCCCTCAGTGGACAGAGAGAGCCTTCCCCCGAGAACCAGTGCCCTGAATTCAACTAGCTTCCTAAACTGTGAAAAAATAAATTTCTGTTCGTTAAAGCCACCCATGTGTTACAACATTTTTGTTACAGCCACACTAGCAAACTAAGATAACAACTAATTATAAGGCCATAATCCAGGCTCATGTTTCTTCAGTAGTTTTGTTCTCTGATAGTTCCCCCACCAAGTTTCAGCTTGCATGATTTTCCTATGGGAAATCAGGCGTCCAGAGTAATGGCTGATTTTATGGTATTCTGCTAATATCCTACACTACTGAAGACTCATTCAGAGCTTTGCTTCAGGGACATAAAACCTTTAGGCAGCTCCATACAATGAAAGGAAGAAATGACAGATCTGTGGCAAAGAAACACTTTTCTTGATAAGTGTGATTATAGTAGAACGCTCTACTTGGGTATATTGATTTGTCTTCGAGAGCGCTTTGTGCCACATAAATCTCATAGAAATATCTTTAAGGAGCTGCCCCAGAAGGCCACCGCTTCCCTTCTCAGCAAAGAGAAGCAAAGCCAGGGAGTCATTTGTCAAAGTTCAAAACAGAATGGTCCATTTATGAGCTGAGACTGGATGGTTTCCGAATCCAACATTCATGGGATTTTAAAACAAAGATGCATTTTATGATTAACCTAAGCATATAGAAGCAACGAGCTATATTTGTCTCCTTTGACTTACTTCGGCAACCTGAAGTTTAAAAAATCACCTTCAAGGAGAATCATATTCATTATACCTCAAAAATTCAGTTTATGTGCACCATTGTTCAGGGCAATTTCTTTTCCCCTGTGCTTAACAGCCAAGTGGTCATTTGTTTTGGAGATTCATTCATGCTTTGGAAGATTTGGCCATCAGTGGAAAAGAATGTCTTGAGAGTGTGGTTTTTTTTGTCCTCTCCCTCTACCCCCACTACCTTAGTACAGGGAAAGTAGGCCTGAAAAGAATTATATGCAAATTTTAAAATCTTGATGAAAAGTTTCTCACTCTGTATTCTAGGACACATAGCTTTGGTTTTCTAATTTTTAAGAGCTGTAGTGAAAACAGCATTGACATATGTTAAGACTCACTCACTCTTAGGGATTGGGTGACCTTGAGCAAATTATTGAATTGAAAATTCACTTTCTTCCCTTCTAAATGAATATTGTGATGTTCATATCGCTGGGTAGGAAGCATTGAGGGGTTGGGGGAAGAGATAGCTTAGCACATTATTTAGAAACATGGGCTTTGAGCCAGTTTGGCTTTGCGCCTCATCTGCCACTTGCTGGTCAAGTGATACTGGGTATGTCATTTAACCCCTGAAACCCCAGTTTCCTTATCTGTGAAGTTGAACTAATAATTGTTCCTACGTCGTGTGGTTGTTTTGAAAAGAAAATGAAATAATTTACTTATATAGTACCCAGCCCACTACTGTAAATGTGAGTCATTGTCGTTATCATCATCATCATGATAACAGTACCAAATAACGATCAGTTGGTTTCAATTATTTTACTTCCCTTAATATAATAAGTAAGACATGGAGTGAAAGGGAAAGTAAAATCCATGAAATTTAGACTCTGTGACTGTGCCCTGGGCAGGATGGGTTGAAACCAGATATTATTTGAGAAATTTTATATATATATATGTATGCATACATGTATAGTTTTATCTATACAGATCTTATGTACTTTGGACATGTTATCAGGAGGGACCAGTCCTTGGAGAAGGACATCATGCTTGTAAAGTTGAGGGTCAGCGAAAAACAGGAAGACCCTCAAGGAGGTGAATAGACCCAGTGGCTACAACAATGGGCTCGAACATAGCAACAATTGTGAGGATGGCACAGGACTGGACAGTGTTTTGTTCTGTTGTACACAGGGTCACTATGAGGTGGAACCAAGTCGACTGCACCTAACAACAACATATACAGGTAGTCCCTGACTTATGATGGGGTTCAGTCCAGATGACTCTGTTGCAAGTCAGTTCTGATGTTAAGTCAAATATTTCTTTTTTTAATTTTATTAGATTTCATTATTATTGCCTTTAATATCAGTATCTTTATAAATCTAATCTTTATTTGTCTTTAGGGGTTGGAATCATTACATGTAAACTTACAGATAAATTTTAATACATACATAAAAAAATAACCAAATCACAAAAAAAAAGGACAGTCGTTGGTGCAGTTCATCGTAACTTGAATACATCATAAGTTGGGGACTGCCTGTGTGTGTATGTGTGTACAACACACACAAGTATTTATACTTGTATAGAAATATGAAAATATATGTATGCTCAGTTAAAATTTCATAGAAGTTTAAAATGACAACTTGAAATGTATTTACCAGATTTTATAACTATATTTCCATTTCTAATGCAAAACCATTTTCTAAATAAAAAATATTTAGTCATAAGTATAAAATTGGAATGAGATTTAATAATCTCCCTTAGGAACTGATTTTAAGCTTAAAATTGTCCTTTTATGAATACTGTATTAACTCTTAAATCCTTCTTAAAATGTCTTCATATTTAAGCTTCAGTGGAGAAAGACAGAGCTCACCATTCTCTCACTTATTTAAAAATATTCCTGGATTTAAAAACATTAAGAATTGCTGCTTGAAGATGGCAACATAAGGATAATTGTACTAAACGCCACTCTGGTATCAACTGAAAGCAACACAAACTCTTAACAAAAAGATGGACTCCTCTCTTAATAAAACCAGGAGACAGCCACAATCCCAAACTATGAAGAATTGCTTCTAAATATAGGGACGTTTGGCCCCAAATCTGGGAGGTTGTCCAAAGTAGACTCACATTCTACAGTCGATACTCCCTGCAGAGTTCTCTAATATTAGATGACACAGCTCTGAAGGGTTTCAATGGCTACCCCTTACTGGGAACCATTAACTCCACATCCCACACCAAGGAACTGCAGACCAGATAGGATTGGAAGGAGAAAAACCATTAACTTTGCAGGAAACATGTGGGAGTCATGTAATGGGAATAATAATAATACCACTAATAACAAGCTTGACGATAGCAATGGCCATTATTTATTGATTATTTTATGTATTAGGCATCAATTTAAATGGATTACATATACCAATTCATGTAATCCTTATGGTAACCCTACGATGAACCCATTGCTGTCGAGTCAATTCTAACTCATAATGACTCTATAGCGACAGAGTAGAACTGCCCCATAGCATTTCCAAGAAGCGGCTGGTGGATTCGAACTGCTGACCTTTTGTTTAGCAGTCAAGCTCTTAACCTCTACACCACCGGGATGGGTTCAAACTGCCAACCTTTTGGCTAGCAGTCCAGCACTTAACTGTTTGCACCACCCAGGGCCTCCTTCCTTATCAGTAAAATTGGGATAATAATTGTAGCCTCATCATAGGGAGGGACCTCGGAAGACAGGCCCAGCAATCTGTTTCTGGACGGTCACTGACTTGAAAACCCTATGCAGCAGTTCTACTCTGACACACATGGGGTCATCATGAGTTGGAATCAACCTGATGACATCTAACAATGACAAGTGATAAGGAAACTAAGGAACAGAAGGGGTAAGCAACTAGCTCAAGATCATACAACTAACTAGTGATAGAGCATGGATTCAAATGCAGAGTCTGCACTCTTAACCACTATGCCCTACTGCCTTTCAAATATGCACATGGAATTAGCTTGGATCAAGGGTTCAAATTCAGTTCAGGAGAATGAAAATAAATGCCAAGTCACCACTGAGTGAACTTGAGCCTTATGAGACTTCCCCGCTCGCTTCCAGAGGGAATGTGGACCACTGGGAAAAGACATGCCTTGGAGCAAAGGCACAGCAGAGTTGGCAAGAAAGTCATCTGAGACAGCACTGCTGGAACTAGGCCCCTGTGACCATAGCTCACACCTCCTTTTATTTCCCACACAATTCTTCAGCAAAAAGCTGAACAGGATGGAGCTACCCTCACTTAAAAATGAGTCATAATTAGATTATGGAGCTTGAGCATAGACTGATAGATGAAAGAAATACTAGATATTTGCAAGAATAAATGAAGGAAGGAAGGAGAAGAGGAAGGAAAGGAAGGAAGAAAGGAAAAAAGGAAGGAAGAAAGAGGAAAAAATAGCAGCAGGTGTGATGAGGAGAAAAAAATAAGGCAAATGGATAATACACATCAGATGAATTAAATCATAGGGTGAATATAAATTTCAAATAAAGACTTTATCATAAAGCAGAGAACAGAATAAATGGAAACCCGAAAATGTTTTAATGTTAAAAAGAAAAAAAAATTACTGCCATAAAAGAAGGCTTGATTCCATGGATTGAAGGTGTACACCATGTCTTTGTGTCCTAGGACATTCAGTAAGTGATAATGTTGGTGGATGTCAAGAACAAAGAGTCTGATATGGATCTAGCAGCCAGAATAGTACCCATTACATACCAAAAAACCAAACCCGTTGCCATCAAGTCAATTCTGACTCATAGGGACCCTATAGGATAGAATAGAACTGCCCCATACAGTTTCTAAGGAGTGGCTGGGAGATTCGAACTGCAGCCGAGCTCTTAACCACTGTGCCACCAGGGCTCCATCCAATAAATAGTAGACATTAAATTAATACTTGTTGAATAAATGGATAAAACCAAGCCAGAAAATAAAGTAATTCACCTTTATCAAGGGAAAATCAAGTTGGCATTAAACTTCCTGGTAACACTCAATGCTAGAAAATGGTGAGACAATCACAACAAAGTCTTCAGAGAAAGAGAGTGTTCTGAGATTTTTATACCCAGTTAAATGTCATTAGAGTCTATAGATAACAATCATTTTGACATATATGAAAGAACTCAGGGAATATGGTACTAATTAGCATTGTTTATGAAGTCCAACCAACCAAGAAGTAAGAGATAAATGAAAATAAAAAACTCAGGAATAGAAAAATATGAAGACCGATGAACACTGAAAATAATTAGATATAACACCAAGACTAAAAACTGGGAATTATGGCAATAGAAGAGAATGTAAAAGTTATAAATTAACAGCATACGAGTAATGATCTAAGTACAACAATCAGGAAGTTGGGGAAGTGGAGATTGGAGGAAGAACACATTTCCTCATATTTCATTATGGAGCTTGAGCATTTCTAACAAATGCTGATTATTTAAACTATGAAATTTTAAGTGCACTATTTTAATGTATAAAGATAACACCAGAATAACTTAAAATAACAATATAACCAACTAAATCAGGATGTGGAGGAGTGTGTAAATTTAGAAGAATATATACTATTGTTGTTAGTTGCTGTCAAGTTGGCTTTGACTCATTGCCATCTTATGTTTAACAGAACGAAACGTTGCCAGTTCCTGGGCTATCTTCATGGCCGCTGGTATGTTTGAGTTCGTTGTGGTGGCTATTGTGTCAATCCATCTCATTGAGGGTTTCCCTCATTTTTGTTGGCCCTCTACTTTACCAAACGTTATGTCCTTTTCTAGCCATTGGGATATATGTTAGAGGAAGTTTATGGATATTGTCTAAGGTTGACGAATCAATTTTAAAAGATATTGAAATATATTTAAAAGGATTAAATTTAAAAAGTAAAATTTTATTATAGACATAAAATCACGTAAAACAGAAATCTAAATTATATAACAAAATGTAGAAAAAATGTAAAACAACTATATAGAACTATATAACCAAAGAGACCATCAGATTAATAAATGGAATAAACTGCCTATTGTAAGAAAGGGAAACAAAACAAAAAAAACCACTCCTCATATTGTTTAACAACAAAACTCCACAAGATGAAATATTCAAGAGACAACACCTAAAATTAAGTGACTCAGAAAGGTTGAAAATTAAAGGTGAATGAACTCTTCTCCCCAAAAGAAAACCCCCAAAAACCCCTACAACAACCAAGGAAGCAGGGTTTGCAGTGTAAATATAATTCAAAGTTGAAATGAAGGGAAAAATGATTAAATGAGAAAAATAAAGGCATTTTGTGGTGAAAAGTTTACAATTCTCAATAATAATCTATCATTGATCATTAAATGCTAAAAGTAATCAGATCAAAACTCCTAAAGAAATCTATATGAAATATAAGAAGAATATACAGAAACCCAAGTGTGGTCGAGTCGAGTCTGGCCGTCTTCTAGTGTTGCTGGATACTTAGATGAAGCATTCATTCATTCAATAGACTATGCATTCATTGAAGCAACACACATTACTGAGCCCCTGTGACCTGCCAGATGCTATGCTGGGTGGGTGACGGGGATAAATTGTGAGCAAAAACAGACAATGCTCCTGCCCCAATGAAGCCTACAACCTACTGGGGTCAGACATGAAATCAGTGCAAGGGAAATGTATAATTGCAATGTGATAAATGATATGTGAAGGGAAGGTATCTGGTATGGTGTATGGGAATGAGAAAGGGACCTGGATGAACCTAGGTGGTGTAATTCCCGAGCTGAGATTGAAGATGAGTAAGAGGTAAATCAGGATGGGGGTGAGGGAGGATCATTTCCAAGAATGGAACAACATGTACAGAACCCTTTTGGTGAGGAGGGACGATGTGTTTGAGAAACAGCAAAAAGACCAGTGCATAGAGAGTAGGTCGAGTGCGGAGCAGAGGCTAGGCTACGAGAGTCTTGTAGTCCATGTTAAGGAATTTCGCTTCACTCTAAGAGCAATGGGAAAACACTGAATAGTTTTAGGCATGGATGGCAAAGTGTCATGGATTGAATTGTGTCCCCCCAAAAAAATGTGTGCATCAATTTTGTTAGGCCATGATTCCCAGTATTGTGTGGTTGTCCTCCATTTTGTGATTGTAATTTTATGTTAAAGAGGATTAGGGTGGGATTGTAACACTACCCTTACCCAGGTCACATCCCTGATTCAATGTAAACGGAGTTTCCCTGGGGTTGATAAAAGAGTTTCCCTGAGGTTGATAAAAGAATTTCCTCTTTTATCAAGAGATAAAATGGAAAGGGAAGGGGTGGTGGGGGTGGGGGAGAGACCTCATACCACCAAGCAGGTAGCCGAGCGCGTCCTTTGGACCCAGTGTCCTTGTGCGGAGAAGCTTCTAGTCCAGGGGAAGATTGATGTGAAGGCAGACAGAGAGAGAAAGCCTTCCCCTGGAGCTGATGCCCTGAATTTGGACTTTTAGCCTACTTTACTGTGAAGAAATAAACTTCTCTTTGTTAAAGCTATCCACTTGTGGTATTCCTGTTATAGCAGCACTAGATGACTAAGACACAAAGTAATCAGATTTGTGATTTGAAAATATCTCTGGCTGTAGTGTAGAGAAGGGACTGGAAAGTGGCTGTAGGGGGACCTGTAGGCAAGTTATTCCAACTGAGAGATGGTGATACTGGGTCAGGGTGTAGATATGGAGAGAAGTACATGGATTAGGAAGATATTTGTGAGATAAATGTACTAGGATTTGGGTAATGGCTTGGCTATGAGAATGAGTGGAAAGGATATATTGTGGAAAGCTCCTAGGTTTCAAGTTTTCACAAACAGAAAGGATGCGGGAAGGTTTCCCTTAGATAGGAAACCCTAGAAGAAGACTAGGACTGTGGTGAGGAGGATATAGGTTTGGACATGCTGTGTTTGAGATGGTTATGAACAGCAGAAGTGGAAATACTGAATAAGCAGCTGGAATGGACTCTCGAGCTCAGAGAAGTGAACAGATTAAGAACTGAGAAGTCAGGTTGTTGGATGAGTCACCAACAAGGCTGTGATTGTCCCCAAGAATGATGAAGAGCATACAGGTAGAGATGATACATGATCAGAGCTTAGCATCAGTTCTCAGTGCTAGCTATTCTATTATTTGAGCCTTGCTTCTGTTGTGTTTTTTCTAGTGTCTTTTTCAGAAATTCCATTTATCTATATGTTGAGTCTCTGCTAGCTGTCTTCCAAATATTTATGTCTAGTTTTTGGTGTGTCCCAACCTCTTTTCCAGGCACAAGCTGTGGCTGTGCCTTCTCTGTTTATTCCATCATATCATTCAGCCCAGCTATCCTCCAGTTCTCTGGTGGGTAGTCTTGGGCTCACAGCACAGCTGCTTCCAAATGATTGTGGTTCCCTTGTGACACACATTCTTGTTTTTAACACTCAGCCTTCAAAATTGGGGAGTGTTGCTAAGATTTTTCCAAGAACTCCTCTGCTTGTTTTAATTTGGTTCCATCACTATTATATCTCTTTGAAGTTATGACATGTGGAGGAACTTTCTCTAGTTCAAGTTCAGTAACTTTTTCACTGTTTCAAAACCATTTTATTTCTGTAACAAGGGCCTCGGAGGGAGGCAACACACCTTTGCTTAGTCACCATTTTAACTAAAGCTCCTTTTCTCCATTTCTTTCTTTCCTTTTTTTAAAATTGTGCTTTAGGTGAAGGTTTATGGAGCAAATTAGTTTCTCATTAAAAAATTAATACACATATTGTTTTGTGATATTGGTTGCCAACCCCATGACATGTCAAAACTCTCCCCTTCTCGACCTTGGGTTCTCCATTTACATCCGTGCAGCTTTCCTGCCCCCTCCTGCCTTCTCGTCCTTGGCCCTGGGCTAGTGTACCCATTTAGTCTCGTACACATGGTTGAGCTATGTGAATTACTGTTTGTTTTATGGGCCTGTCTAATCTTTGACTGAAGGATGAACCTCAGGAGTGACTTCAGTACTGAGTTAAAAAGGGTGTCTGGGGGCCATACTCTGGGGGTTTCTCCAGTCTCCATCAGATCAGTAGGTCTGTTTTTTTTTTTTAAATTTGATTTTTTTTTAATTGTACTTCAGGTTAAGGTTTACAGAACAAATAGTTTCTCATTAAACAGTAGTACACATATTGTTTTATGACATTGGTTAACAACCTCACAACATGTCAACCCTCTCCCTTCTCGACCTTTTTTTTTTTTTTTGGTGAAAATATACATAGCCAAAGATACACCATTTCAAAAATTTCTACATGCACAGTTCAGTGACATCGACTATGCTCTTCCAGTTGTGCTGCTATTCTCACTTTAGATGAAGGTTTACAGAACAAAATAGTTTCTCATTAAACAGTATACATATTGCCCTATGACAATGGTAAATAACCCCACTACACGTCATCACTGTCCTTACTCAACCAGCTTTCCTGTCCCCTTCTGCCTTCTAGTCCTTGTCCCTGGACTGCTGTGCCTCATTAGTCCCGTTTTGTTTCATGGGGCTGTCCACTCCCCGGCTGAATGGTGAACCTTGGAAGTGACTTCACCACTGAGCTAATAGTGTGCCTGGGGGCCATACTCTCGGGGCTTCTCCAGTCTCTTTTAGGCCAGTAAATCTGGTCTTTTTTTGTGTGTTAGAATTTTGTTCTACGTTTTTCTCCAGCTCTGTCCAGAACCCTCTGTTGTGATCCTGCTCAGAGCAGTCAGTGGTGGTAGCTGGGCACCATCTATCTGTACTGGACTCAGTCTCGTGGAGGCCTTGGTAGCTGTGGTCCACTAGTCCTTTGGACTAATCTTTTCCTTGTATTCTGTTCTCTTCATTCTCCCTTGCTCCCGAAGGCGGGAGACCAGTGGAGTATCTTAGATGGCTGCCCACAGGCCCCCAAGACCCCAGACGCTACTAAGCAAGGTAGAATGTAGAACATTGTCTTTAAAAACTGTATTATGCCAATTGAGCTAGATGTTCCCTGAGACCATGGTTCCCACTGCCCTCCGCCCAGCAATTCAGTCCCTCAGGGAGTTTGGATGTGTCTATGGAGCTTCCATGACCTTTCCTTGTACAAGTTGTGCTGGTTTCCCCACTACTGTGTACTATCTCACCCTTCACCCAAGATACCACTTATCTATTGCCTATTTAGTATTCTCCCCCCCACCCCTCCCATCCCTGGTAACCAAACAAAGATTGTTACTTTTTGTGTGTGAACTTTTTCATGGGTTTTTACAATAGAGGTCTCATACTATATTTGTCTTTTTGTGATTGTCTTATTTCACTCAGCATAATGTCCTACAGTTTCATCCATGTTATGAGATGCTTCACAGATTCAT
>NW_004444071.1:2328033-2390971 GCF_000243295.1 Trichechus manatus latirostris | reverse complement strand
TAGTTTTCTTTGTATAGGTCTTTTACATCCCTGGTTAGATTTATTCCTAAGTATTTTATTTTTTTAGGGGCTATTATAAATGGGTTTGTTTTCCTGATTTCCTTTTTGTTGTTCTCTTTATTGGTGTATAGGAATCCAACAGATTTTGTATGTTTATCTTGTATCATGCTACTCTGATGAAACTATTAGTTCCAGTAGATTTCTCGTAGAGTTGTTACGGTTTTCTATGTATAGTATCATATGAACTGCAAACAGGGACAGTTTAACTTCTTCATTACCAATTTGGATGCCCTTTATTTCTTTTCTTGCCTTATTGCTGTAGTTAGAACTTCAGCACAATGTTAAATAGGAGTGGTGATAAAGGGCATCAAGTCTGGTCTTTTTTTGTGAGTTTGAATTTTGTTCTACATATTCCTCCAGCTCTGTCTGGGATCCTTTTCCATCTAGTTGTGCTGGACTCAGTCTGGTGGAGGCTGTGATAGTTATGTTTCATTAGTCCTTGGACTAATCTTTCCTTTGTGTCTCTGGTTTTCTTCATTCTCCATTGCTCCAGATGGAGTGGGATCAGTAGACGTATCTTAGATGGCCACTCACAAGCTTTTAAGACCCCAGAGACTACCCACCAAAGTAGAATGTAGAACATCTTCTATATAAACTGTTATGCCAATTGAGCTAGATATCCCCTGAGACCATGGTCCCCAGCACTCAGCCCAGTATCTCCATTGTTTTTCTCGGCTCATTGAAATCTAATACTCCTATCTCTTGTTCTTCTGGGTCCATATTCTACTTTCAGTTTCTGCTTTTGATCCTTTCCTTTGGAGACCCTAGTGGCACAGTGATTAAAGTGCTTGGCTGCTCGCCAAAGAGTTGATGGTTCAAACCTACCAGTCACTCCTCAGGAGAAAGATGTGGCAGTCTGCTTCCATAAAGATTTACAGCCTTGGAAACCCTATGGGGCAGTTCTACTCTGTCGTATAGGATCGTTATGAGTCACAATTGACTCATTGGCAATGGGTTTGGTTTTGTGATTTTGGAGACCCATCGACTTTTCCATTTGGCTCTCTGATTCTGGTTTTTTATTTAACTCTCTACTCTGATCTTAATACCATCTTCATACTACCATGGTCTTGGAGGAAAATTGCTTCCTTTAGCTCCACTCTTTTCAGGTGTGGCAGAATTTAAGGAGCACTGGTGGTGCAATAGAGTGGCACTGTGGTTAAGAACTCAGTTGCTAACCAAAAGGTTGGCTGTTTGAATCCACCAGCCACTCTTTGGAAACCCTATGGGGCAGTTCTACTCTATCCTATAGGATTTCTGTGAGCCAGAAACGACTTCAACAGCAACAGGTTTGGTTTGTTTTTTGGTTTGGTGGCACAATGATTAAGTGCTCGGCAACCAATTGAAAGATTGGTGGTTTGAACCCACCAGCTGCTCCGTGAGAGAAAGATGCAGCAGTCTATGAACCAGTGGACAGTTCTACTCTGCCCTATAGTATTGCTATGAGTTGGAACTGACTCGATGGCAATGGGTTTAGGCAGAATTTTCAGATGGCCCCCATGACCTTTGTCTCATATGTTACTTCTATGATTATGTTATGCTATATGGTAAAAGGGTGGTTGTCTGAATGGGCCTAATCTAATCAAGCAAACCTTTAAAATCAGAGTTTTTTTCCTGGCTGGTGACAGAAGAGGAAATCAGAGAGATTCAAAGCACTAGGAGGATTCGACATGCTGTTGCTGGGTTTGAAGATGAGGAGGGGCATATGCCAAGGATTGCGGGTGGCTTCTAGAAGCTGAAGGTAGCTCCTGGCTGACAGCCACCAAGGAAAAGGGGACTTTAGTCCTACAACAAGGAACTGGCTTCTGCCAACAACCTGAACGAACTTGGAAGTAGATTCTTCTCTGGAGCCCAGCCTAGCCCAGCCCAGCCGATACCTTGATTTCAACCTTGAGAGGTCCAGAGCAAAGAACCCAGCCATTCCGTACCAGACTTCTGACTTAATAAATGGGTCTTGTTTTAAGCCACCATTTGTGGTAACTTGTTACAGAGCAATGGAAAACTAATACATATCATTCACTAGCTTAATAAGTCTCAGAAGAAAAGATGTCAGGGAATATTCCAACACGTCTGTGAACAGTGGCTAAACCAAAATATAAAGTTAACTCTTTTTCTCCATGTCTGTCCACCAATCTCACGGTCACCAGATGAGAAAGCTGGTAGTCATCATAGCTTCCCTTCTCCTCCTTCCTCACCCTCAGTTAGTCGACAACTTCTGTCACATGTCAGTCTGAACTATCTCCTCTTTTTTTCTTTCTTACGGAGCGGTCTTATTTAGAAACCCTCGTTACTTCTTGATTAAATTGCTGTAGTAGCCTCCTAACTCAGGGCTTTACTCAATTCTCTACATTGCTCTTGTTTTGAACTTTCTGCTTTGCTAATTTGATTATGTCACTCTTCTACTTTAACTCCTAGGATATCCTATAGCTCCAGGAGAAAATTCAAACTCCTTGGCACAGTCTTTCCACCCTGGAGTTCTCACACACCTATTATTGGCTTTAGTCTTACTAAATTACTTGTCTTTACAAGAATGAAGCATATTTTTTCACCACTCTGTGCTTGAAAGTTCCCTGAGTGGTGCAAATGGTTTGCTCTTGGCCACTAACATAAAGGTTGGCGGTTTGAATCCACCCAGTGGTACCATCAAAGTAAAGGCCTGGTGATCTGCTTCCATTAAGATTACAGCCAAGAAAACCCTATGGAGCAGGTCTACTCTGTAACACACGTGATCGCCATGAGTTGGAATCAACTTGATGGCAACAGGGTTTTTTTTGTTGTTGTTGTTTTTGTTAAACTTGAAAGTCTAACTCGTATCAGAATCGACTCCATGGCAATGAGTTATGCTTGAAAGACTACTCTGCCAATTCTGGCTTGAAGATTCCTATTCATCCTTGAAACTCAATTTGAGCATCATTTCTTCCAGAAGCATTCTATGAGTTAGATAATGACATTTTGCCCAGAGTTCTCTTCATTCTTAGGTAGCTGGGTGCCTTAACAGAGGCTTTTTTCGCTGCATCACTGAAAAACCCTGGCACTTACTTTCTCAAGGGACAGAGAGTTCAGCTTGGATTAAGAGTCACCCATAGTTATGCAGATGTGTCTCAGACAGGCTCAGGCCAGACTCAAAGCTATTAGTGGGTCTTTATGGTTGTCCTAGGATCTGATGAGCTCTGGAGCAGAGATGGGGCCGTCTGCACAGAAAACTCTGGGTTGCCTGGGAAGGATGGTCTAATTAGGGCTTCGAATCAGTTTGTACCAGTTCATTCGTGGCTGATGAAGTGACACCGGAACAGACCTGAATTTTTAAAATTTGAGTGAACCAGAACAGTAACTGGAACGGGAAAAATTACTGGTCGAAGCTCTGGAATGGGAGACTCGGAAGAGGCGTAGTAAGCCCTCCTAGGAGCCTGATGCATCAGACTGGATTATTGCAGGACTGTGGAGAGTGACACACATTCAAAGGGGCAGGGCCAGCTGTCATCGTTGAGTGAGGCACCGCTGTTTCCGCCTCTGCTGAAAATGGATGGGCAAGAGATTTGGTTGCTGTGCAACGTGCACACTGCCCTTGTTTTCCAAGAGGGAGATTAGCCTCCTAACTTGGGAGTTTCTAGCAAGGCTTCTACCTGTAATCTTTCCCATTCCAGTTCACCCAAATTTTTAAAATTCAGGTCTGTTCTGGTGTCGCTTTCTTGGCCATGACTGAAACGGGAAGAACCAGTTTGCAGCCCTAGGTCAAATTACCCTGTATCACATTGAAATTCAAGCGTATAGATACCCTGGGGTTTACAGACATGACCTGATGAAAGTCAAATGGCAAGGAAGACAAAGGCCTTCCACATAAAGTTAGTTGAGTTCAGAGAGAGATGTGAAAGGCTAACCCCCTGGGATGGTGGTTCAGGATCTATTAAGTGATGCTAAAATGGCCTGAACTGGTTCATCTGGGACTTGTTTTTGCCCTGGGAATGTGGCTATGTGAAAACTGAAAGGGATGGTTACTCTGGTTCACTAAGGCACTTCCGCCGTGATGGAATGGACCACCTTCCCTTGAAGAATGTCCTCAAGAGCACCATGGAATAGGGACTTACATTAAGACAAGACAGTGTGAGGGAGCTCAGCTGCCGTCGCTATTGCCTTAGATTTTTACTCCAGGCATGTTTCTTTAGCCTGAAGCAAATTATTGTTCCCTGCTGCCCAATATCTGCCTTCTACAGTCTGTGAGGTGACATACCACTTGTGCCTGAAGTGGCAGCCTTACATCTGTGCAAGTGGCTGAGTGAAGGATGGAAAGTAGATTTGACCCGAAGGCCTAGGCCGATTTGTTTCTTATTGAGTCAACATTGGGTGTGGGCATGTCCCTTTGTGGAACTACTATTGCTTTGGTAGCTAGTAGAGTGGGGACTTGGTTCTGCCTGCGTGTATGGACAAGATGTGCTATACCAGCTTCTTCTCATCAATCAGAGCAACTCCTACATGTTGGAGGTGGGAGGAGACAATGGACTTCCTTCTGGTACCAGGATATGGTGCTTGATCATTGTGATCTGGAATCTGACTACTGCCTGTTGTTTGTACCCCAGACCTCTTACCTGTCATCGTTTTCTCAACAAAATTTTGTTTGGGTATCAGTAACAAAAACAAAACTTGAGCTACCTAAAGCATTTGTCTAATAAGGTATGGCCGGGAGAACATACTCATAGTAGAGTGGGAAACGCAGTCCTCAGGCAACCAAAGCTGGACAGACTCCTCAATAGGTGTCTGCAATAACACCTTATTGTGTTCACTGGTTTTCCTGTTTGTTTACCTGCAGATATGTGGGTAGCAGGGAAAAATAATAAACCAGCTAATAAACATTTTAAAGTCTTATTCATTTTCCTATTTCTAGTAAGTACCTTGCTCACAATAGGCAATTCAATAAATGTCGAACAAAGAAGAAAAAATACAGGGTTTTATACCTTGCATTTCTATTCATATATTTTATTATCAGATTTGGCTTTATAGATATAACATGCATTCTCAAAGGATGATAAACACTGATAATTGAATATACTGCTTAATTACAAGGTATTCTGATATTTGAGAAAAATGTACGATGCAGATTTGTTTGTAACATAATTCTGTCTGATCAAATAAATACTATGAAAGTTATAATAAAAATGCTGCTCTATCAGCACATTTAAGGTATGTTTTCTCCTCCAAACTTGAAAATTATCTAAAAAAAAAAAAAAACAAAGATTTCTTCCACAGAAAATATAGGAACAAGTAGCTAATAATCAAAAGAACAGATATCAAATGATTATATATAGCTACGTCAAATACTATTTTTACATCAATAAAATACTTAAATGTTTAATTTTTATTATGATTTTCTTCTTCAATTCCATGAAAGGAATTAGTAATTTATAAAATAAAGGAAGGACACTAACAGTATGCAGTATTATTCTAATTCTAAAATTTTACTACAAATGAGAGAAAATACTTTCTGTAAAGCTTTTTTACTTTCTTCACTCTATGCAAAATTATGCAAAGTAAAAGAATCTTAAATACTCGGAAGCATGACTCAATGTATTGAATTCTGCAAATGGAAAGGTAGCCTATTAATTTCTCCTTGGGGGTTTATTAACTCAAGCCACATAACAGACTAGTTAGAAAAGCATCCATTATGGTTAAAATAGCTAAAGGAATCAAGTAATTTTTCCTTCTAACTGGTGAAAGCACATACAACCATTTTTAATGAACAATTCTGAACCATTCCCAGCATGAAAATATTTAGCAACTCTTCTAGGATAAGCAAGAATCTTACTTTTTTATCCCTGACATAGCTTTGCAAAGAACGATGCATGGAGCAGGTGCACAGCAAATGCTTCTCAAAACGACTGAATAAATGAATCCAGAAACAGACAGAAGTTCATGCCAGAGTGTGCTGAAAGCAAAACCCACATTAAATGCCTTGGGCATTTTGGAAGACGAGAGTAAATTTAAATAAAAATAATTTCATTAACCCTCACTTGGAAATTGATTATTTTCATCTAAGCCAGTGCTTTTCTTCCCCCTATCTGGAAATTTCTGCTCTAGCATTACTCCTTGACAGACCCTCATCCCAACAATAGACTATCCTACATAAATGACCAAACTTAGAAAACAATTGTTTATTAAAAATAAAGAATCCCCCAAAATTCCAGAAAGCAATCTTAATCCCAAATCTTACTTTTTAAATAACAGAACTTTCGAAAATGGTTTTTGCCCCTATTTTCAAAGCTGCTGGATGCGACGTTTTTTCATCAGTTTTGATTGTGCAGCATTTTTCCGTGGTCCACACTAATATCCTGAACATTCTGCTTGCTCAGCACCATTCTCCTCTCCATTATCATGTATTCAGAGGAGTTGAGCATTGTCTTTCAGTGTATTTCTCTTGTCCCCCAGGTATTCAACCTCTTTTCTCCTGATTAAGAAGCCCAGCTGCAACATTCAACACTTAAAAAAAAAAATCCAGCGTCTCTTCCTCAGCCACCATCCAATATTGTACCCGGGAATTTCAAGGTCAGTGCATGTGATAGCCAGCCACTGAGAATCTGTAATATGCGGGATCATTGCAAACATGAAAAAGGTGCTTTATGTACTCGCTCTCTGAAAATGAATGTGAACACGTGTAAAATTTAAGGTACAAAAGCTTAGGAAAATATTACAATTGTCATACTTGATTACTTTTAGACACAGCTTGACACTCCTAAAGAATAGATATTAAAGAATATTCTTCAAAGATATAAAATTCTTTCAGGTTTTCAGTAAATATTCATTGGGGGCCTACTGTATACATAACATGGCAGGTACAGTGATGGATAACGAAGATGGATAACGTATCACATTGACCCTGTGTGTATCATTTCCAAGGGCTTTACCAACAAGGCAGAAATAAAGAGGACTGATTCTCTATTGTGAATGGTAGGGAAAGTTATTTCTTACGTGCATTGGTAACACGACCAGGCATCCCTTTAACAACTTTGTCCTCCAAAAGATACACTATATATTAGAGATAACCAGGGAGAATTTTAAAAAGACTCCTGGTGGCTATGAGTTAGAATCGATGGCAATGGGTTTGGTTTGTTTGTTTGTTTTCTTTTATGGAGGAGTAGACCTAGAGCAAATTTGATTAAAGATAGATAATCCAAGCACCAATATTTAAAAAAAATTTCCAGGTGAAATGGGATAAGCCTGGCTTGAGTATAGGTCATCTATTTCTGAGATAATCATACAGATTTAAAATAAAAGGTGTCAATGCAATGCAACATGGGGGTCTCATGATTAGAAGGGGGAGGGTTTTCCTAGTATAGGAAGCTGTTCTCATTCTCTAAGAACCTGATGTCGCCTTTGAAGCTAAGGGAAGGGCTTAATCAAATAGTTGTTTAAGAGAAATCTTTCAAGGCTTTTTCTATGAAGAAACATGATTTTCCAAACTGGGAACTAGATTGTCAAAAGACTTAATTTTTAATACTGACGAATATGCCACTCAATTGTTCTATAAATATGACTGTTTCCTAAATTCTCTACATAGCTTACACGTTTGATGGAAAGATGAATGGCTTTATATCACATCACGTTTCTTATATTTTTGGAAAAAAAGGAGATGATTCACACTTTAATCACACCAGGATAGAGACTGAGACTCCCACAATTCCATGTTATCAGGAGGGACCAGTCCCTGGAGAAGGATATCATGCTAGTAAAGTAGAGGGTCAGCAAAAAAAGAGGAAGACCCTCAACAAGATGGACTGACATAGTAGTTGCAACAATGAGCTCAAACATAGCAACTATTGTGAAGATGGCTCAGGACCAGGTAGTGTTTTGTTGTGTTATATGTAAGGTCACTATGAGTTGGAACCAACTTGATGGCACCTAACAACAACAACAACACAATTCCATAGTCTTGACCATCAACTTGGCTTTTAATGCTATGTGGAAAGCCTTCTCTTTTTCAGCTCTTTCTCCTACTCTCAATAGAGATAATCGGGCCTTCTCCTTCACAGACCTCCAGAACTTCCTGAACTCAAATCTGTCAACTTACTAGTTTACTTGGTAACTTGTAGAGAGAGTTGGCAAAGTTCGCTGACCACATCCTTATCCATAGCAACCTGGTTTATGTCCCAGTCTCCCACAGAAATTGTTATATAGCCATGGTCATCAGTTATCTTCTTGTGTCTACATCCATTGGAAGTTTTCAGTCCTTACTTCGCTGACCTCTGAGTTACATTTGATACTGTTGACCTCTCCATCCTTAATATAACTCTTCCCCTAATGTTGGTAACACCAATTCTCCTAGCTTTCCTCCTAGACGTTGAGAAAATCTTTCTTAATCTATGTAACAGTTTCTTTACTGTGATGGTTAAGGTTGTGTGCCAACTTGACTGGGCCATGATTCTCAGCAGTTTGATGTAGTTTGGCAGTTATGATGTAGTTTGGCAATTACGTAATGATGTAATCACCTACGTGATGAGGTCTAATATAATGTGATCACTTCCATGATGAGATCTGCTATGAGCAGCCAATCAGTTGAAAGGGAGTTTCCTTGGGGTTGTGGCCTGCATCCAATATATATGGACCTTCTGGCAAAGGTTGCTGGCTTTTGCTCTGCTCCGGACCCTGTGTTTGGCTTGTCATCATCTGACCTCAGGCTCTTGGGATTTGAGCCAGAAGCCTGCTTCTTACCTGCCAATCTTGGGTTTGTCAGCCCCTGCAGCTATGTAAATCAGAAGAAGCCTGACACCTGACCCATGAACTTGGGACTTTCTATCCTCTACAACTGCATGAGTCATTTCCTTGATATAAATTTCTCTTTCTCTATATATGTATATATACATAAATATATACATATGTGTGTGTATATGTATATATATATATACACACACTTGCTTCACTGGTTTTGCTTCTCTAGAGAACCCAGCCTAAGACATTTGGTACTGAGAATAGTTCCAGAGAAACAAAATTATAAGGATGAGTTTTCTGAATTAGTTCTCAAGTCTGGTTAGTCTTAAAGATGTTGTTGACTCTGCTTCCAGTATTAAAAAGGGCGCTGCTAATCCATGACATGAGGTGCCAATAGAAATAACACAAAATATCACCACCAATAGATCAAGTATTGGTGAGAAGCGAGGCTCTGGGTGATCGCATGGTTGATACTTTTCCACAGTTTTGTCAGAATGAGAAGTATAAGGAAGTGGTTGGTTGGTCCTACTTTTGCTGTTTCAATAGGTTTTGCCCTGTGTCTTCTCCCTTCAAGAGCCTTGGTGGTGCAGTGGTGTTAAAGCCCTTGGTAGCTAACCAAAAGTCGGTGGTTGGAATCCAACAGCTGCTTTGCGGGAGAGAGATGAGGCAATCTGCTTCCGTAAAGATTACAGTCTTGGAAACCCTATGGGGCAGCTCTACTCTGTCCTATAGAGTCTCTATGAGTTGGAATTGACTCCATGGCCATGAGTTTTGGCTCCTCCCTTCACACTGTACAGACTCTCTACATGATCTCATCCATTCCTATGCCTGAAATTATCTATATGTTGCTGACTCTCAAAGCTACATCTACATCCCTTCAGATTCATGTATTCTACTGCTGCTTAGCATCTCCTCTTGAATGTCACACAAATACCTCAAACTTAAACAAAAAAACCTAAACCCAGAAGAACTAGATGGTGCCTGGCTACCACTACCAACCGTTCTGACGAGGGACACAATAGATGGTTCTGGATAGAATAGGAGAAAATTGTAGAACAAAACTCAAATTCCTGAAAAAAGACCAGATTTACTGGACCAGTAGAGATTAGAGACTGGAGAAGCCCTGAGATACCCTTTAAACTTTGAACTGAAATCATTCCTGGAGGTCACCTTGCAGCTAAATTACAGATTGGCTCATAAAATAAACAATACTACCCATAAGTACTGTGCTCCTTAAAAAAAAAAAAAAAAAATCATTTATATGAGACCAAAGATCAACATTTACCCTAAATCAAAAATGGGGGAGGGGGGGTGAAAGGAAGCTAGATTAATGGAAACAGAACAACCAGAACAGAAATAATGAGAATGTTGACACAATGTGGAAAATGAAACCAAATTGTTAAATGGGAACTTAATTTGCTGTGTAAACTTTCACAAAAATGCAATAAAATATTAAAAAAAAACAAAAAAAAACCTGTTGCCCTTAAGTCGATTTTGATTCATCACAACCTTATGTGTTACAGATTAGAACTGCTCCATAAGATTTTCTTTACAGATAGATTGCCAGGCCTTTCTTCCAGGGTGCTGCTGGGGGGATTTGAACCACCAACCTGCAGGTTATCAGATGAGCACAAACTATTTAGGACACCCAGGAACCTTAAACTTAGCGTACTCAAATTGAACATGTTGTCTTTCCTGTGAATCTTTCTTTCCCTGGATCCTCTATGATAATACCACAAGCCACATAAATGCGCAGTCTAGAAAATTGTACGGATGGTCCACAATCCAGTCAATTACCAAACTCTCCTCCCATGAACCCATAGACATAACAAAACACCCAAAAAAACCTGTTATCACTGTCTTAGCCTCATGTGTTCTCAGCTTTTGTCTGAATTATTACACTAGTTTCCTAATGTCTCTGCTTGTAATTTCACCTACCTTTCAAGCCATTCTGTGCATTGGAGCCAGAATTATTTTTCAAAAGAAAACCTAATGTCACTCCCCTTCTTCAAATCTTACAGTGGCTTCCATCTTAGGATAAAGTCCAAACTCCCCAAAATGTCTTAAAATGCTCTTCATGAGCTCTCCCCTACTTTTCTCTCTCTCTTCATCTCACCATCACCCCAACACACTGTGCCCCAGTGTACCATGGTCTCTGTCAATTTGGGGTCTTCTCATAGAGGGTGTGGACGTTCCTTCCCTCCTCTCCTGAGTCTTTTCCACTTTTTAGCATCATCATTTATTCCTTTCAAAAGCCTTGATGTGTGTCCATCCTATAGCACCCCACACTTCCATCACAGCACTTTAGTATAGCTGCTTATTATTTTTTTTCCGTCAGACTGTAAATCCCACGTGTCTGTCTTCTTCAAAGTTGTAGCCCCAAGTATTTCTCACAAAAATGTTTATCAGTATTCATTAACTGAATGAATATGAAAAGAACATAATTGCTGGATAACACATTGGGTGGAAATGCATACATTTACTTACTCCCTCCAGAAACTCCACTAAAAACCCACAGAACAAAGAGAATGAAAAAAAGTGGTGAACGCTGATGAGAGATGTCAATAAAATTTATAAGATGAAAGGAGGATAAATGAGTGGCAACTTATTTAGCAGAACGGGGGAAACTAAAAGCTAATTTCTACCACAGGGGTGGGAATCCAATAAAAGGCAAGCTAAGTCATAATGTGAAAGAAACTCAGACAAGATCAGCAATTAGAGGTGCCAGATACTTCTGACTGCCAGGGTGTGGGGTGTGGCAGAAAACAGATTTGCTGTCAGTCTGTATCTGGAGCAGTTAGACCCCAGATCCTCTTCCCTGCCCTGCACAGCCAGGTGACTTTTTTTCTCAATTCTCTCGCAATCCTAGCAGAAGGCAGGAGGTTTACTCTCTGGAAAAGCTAAATCAGAGAGGCCCTGTACTCAGGAGCAGCAGGTACAATTGAGGGCAGGTGGGAGAGCTGTACCTCAAACAGGGAGATCAAGTGAAAATGTGTATTCTGAATACTGGGGTCTCCCAGCACCCTTCCCCATATTAAACTCTGAATATTGGCAGTCAGGGTTATACCTTGAGGGAGGACAGAGAAGGAGTCCTCTCAGTGGAAACTGAATGACCCAAGACAAAAGATTCACCAGTGCTGACACTTGGGTGCCCTGATGAGACCACCAGTTTCCTTCAGTCTCCCTGTGATGACGCTCACCAGCTAACACACAAACCAGTTGTCCTCGAGTCGATTCCAACTCATGGTGACTCCACGTGTGTCACAGTAGAACTGTGCTCCACAGGGTTTTCAGTGGCTGTTTTTCTGGAAGTAGATCGCCACCAGGCCTTTCTCCTGAGGAGTCTCTGGGTGGACTGGACCCTCCAACCTTTTGTTCAGCAACTAAATGAATGAACCATTTGTACCACCCAGAGACTTCTGAGTAGATTTTTGGTGCTTCATTATCAAATATGAACAGACAGCTAAAGATCAGCAGACATTTGAGGAAGATTTCTAGTGTGGAAGACAGAGCAAAACCAACAGAAAAAAAGAAACTCAGAAAAAATAGAAATTAAGCAGCAGGGAGTGGAAGAAAATCTAAAAAAAGAAATTATTCATGACGTGAAAGAGATGGAGAATTTCTGGAGTGGTATTGCAAGCAAAAGAGAAACTGACAGATTCCTTTACATGGTTGAGAAGAATTTAAGAATCTGTCAGGAAGTTTAGGACTGAATTTTAATAAGTATATATAAAACTAGGCAAATTAAAGAAAAAAAGCAACTGCTAATTTCAGGAAAAAATAAAGTTATGGATTGAACTGCGTCCCCCCCCCACCCCAAATATGTTGATGTTCTAATCCCTGTACCTGTGAATGTGACCTTATTTGAAAATAGGGATTTTCTTGGTAGATGTTAACAGTTAAATTAATGAGGTCATACTGGGTCCTAATCCCTTGTGAGTGGTGTTTTATAAAGGGGAGAAAAGACACGGAGACAGAGTCACACACCCAGGAAAGACACCCTGTTGAGGGTTTGTCTACAAGCCAAAGAACGACAAGAAACACACGGTGCCACCAGCAGTTGAACAAGACAAAGGCTCTTCCCCTAGAGTTGACAGAGAATATAACCCTGCAGACACCCAGAATTCAGACTTCTAACCTCCAAACCTGTGAGACAATAAATTTTTGTTTTTTAAAGCACCCGCTTTGTGGTACTTTGTTATGGCCTTCCGAGGAAACCAAGACAGTTGTACAAGAAAGGAAGGGAAATTATAATACACTCTAAGGATCAGCTGTGATCAAGATTTAGATAGTGATAATATAAACTCTGATAACTACAAACTGCTGTAACCATATCTGAAAGACAGCAAGGAGAAGTGAGTGCGCATGCGTGGGTTCCTGCGTGCGGTTGGGGTGTTGTGGTAAATCTAAACCCTTGCTCTCGGTACTGGGAAGTCAGTAAACAATGTTAAAAACTGTAAACCCAAGAAATGGTAGCATTAGATTGAACCATCTGAACTTGTTGGTATTAACTACTCTTCATCTATAAAAATAGTCATTTCTTATGATTCAACCTAATAGAAGCATGTTATTTAGAAATATGGAAGTAAATATTAGAAGCAATATCTGCAAGAGTGGAAGAGGATTTGCTGTGGATAAGGAAATGGGGATGGAGCAGGAATTGCCTTTTTTTATTTTTAAATAAGCTTAGAAGAACTATTTGACATTTAAACAATATACGTGTATTAATTTAATAAAAACTGAAATAAAAAAAGAATAAGTGGCTCACTTCCAAACCACATAAGTGAAAAAGACTGAACTTTCCTAGTAGGAACAGTTAACAGCTCTAATTGATCTGCTTGTGCTCACCTTTTCTCCTTTAAGGATTTTTACCTTTTAAAAAATGACTATTAGGAGAGCTTTCTCTGGAAAGATTTAAAAAAAAAGTCTGTTCTAATAGCTCGTTTAAAACTTTAATTGGAAATTTGGTTGTGTCTTCTTCCAATTTAGCTAATTGAAGCGGAGCTCTGATTGGGCTCTGGGAGAGGAGGTGGTCCCCAGCCGCTGCTCATAGAATAACAGCTGACTTTAAAAAGAGAGAAACGGAAGCAAATCCTTAGGAAGACTGGTGAACCAACTCTGGAGGGATTTCAATTATTTACTTATTGACTGACACATGTGGGGAAAGTAGCCAGAAAAGCTCTGAAAAAAAGATGGGAGAGGGAGTAGGGAGCTTCACCTGAGGTTTTCAATAAAAGTGTAAGAATTACTCCTGGTATTTTAATTAGAAACTTGCAACCTTTTCAAGGGAGGGCATCTGTTTTAATCCCTTTATTATTTGCTAGACAAGCACATGCTTTGCGTCCAATAGGTGTAGGAAAATTGGAAGGGATGTGCAAAAATATTAGAACTTACCTCCCTCCGCATCTCTTTGAGAACCTTCTTTGCTAGTCAGACTGATCTGTTCACAATTTACTGAGCATTCCTTTGGCTTTGTTGCTTCAAAGCTTTCCTTCTGTCTCAAACTTTGGTGTGTGGAAGAATCACCCAGAAACTTGCTATAAACGCAGATTCCCAAATCTCATTCTCCACTTTCTCCATGATGCCTTTTAATACATTAGGCAAAATACACCCAGCACCTAGTCCCTCTTAGAGGAACTACAGCCTAAAAACACTGAAAAAAAAAAAAAAAAAAAAACAAGGCTCCAAAATACAAAAAATGCAAAAATAAAATTAATAAGTGTGATGGTGTGTATAACAATGTTATGTAAACTAATAAACTGCGACTTAATTCATGTATTTAAGGCAAAGTGTAGGTGCATTTTAATGTGCTTGATATGATGATGATGGGGCCTCCACAGTTAGGAATGCCTAAGGCCTATGGCTATGTTACTGGAAACTATGCTACAGGTATTTCAAATATCAGCAGAGTCACCCATGGTGGACAGGTTTCAGTGGTGCTTCCAGACTAAGACAGACTAGGAAGAAAGGCCTGGTGATCTACATCCCCAAATTAGCCAATGGAAACTCTATGGATTACAATAGAATATTGTCTGATATAGTGCTGGAAGTTGAGCCTCCTCGGTTGGAAGGCACTTACAATACACAGTGTCCACAACAATGGACTTGACATACCCACGATCATGAAGATGGTGCAGTACTGGGAAATGTTTCATTTGTTGTACATGGAGTCACCATGAGTTGGAGCCAACTTCATAGCAATTAACAACAAGGCCTGGCAAGTATTAATAACCCTGATTATTTTTGGAATGGGGCCAGGGAATCTGCCTTTTACCAAAGCAGCCCAGTGATTTTCATGTAGGTTTTAGCGCTTCTTCAGAAACTGGGTTTAAGTCCTAATGTCACAATAAATCTGCTCCTCAGTCTGCTCTCACTTGGTAGCTATCATCTGATCTCGGTATCATTTTGCCAAATTCTTTTAAGGTAGATAGTTTTTTCCTTGGATCCAAAGGAGGTGGCCGTCTGGATTAACATGTTTATCGTTTTCAGTACAAACTATTGTGAAAAATATATATTCAACTGTGACTTAATTTTTATAACTTTGTTGGATTTTTCATATAAATGTATTCACAAATCAGAAAATACTTTGTCATGATCTTTTTGATTTATGATAACAAAAATGTATTTTACATATAAGGTAGGTAGTAAAGTAGTCTTCACGTAAGAAATGTTCGGAAATAATTGAAGACTGGCTCAACTTAATATATTTAATATATTTAATACTATAAATGAATACATTTTATAATGCTTATAGATAGAAAAACACTGTTATAAATTGGCATTACATTTGAAATAGTGATATTCCAAGGTAACTTTCAGCTCTTTCTGAATCTTTGCCAAAACCATTAGCCAGGAAAGAATCAGGTGTTTTTCTTAAGATTTTGATTTAGATCTTCTGAGGATGAGACAAAATGACAATAGCATAAAAAAAATTTCCGATCAATAAGTATCAGTCTCTCCACTTCGTGATGGTTGGGAAGACAGAGTGGAGGGTTAAGACAGAGAATAGAGAATTGCCATATTTTTTCTGGAACCCATCTACTCCTCCCAGCCCCCTTAGCAGGTTAACTTTAAGCTTTGACTCTGTCTCATCTTCTCCCAACCTCAAATCCTGACACTACCTTAGCCCCTTAGAACTTCACTGTGATATCAGTGAAAGGTTATGGAAAGAAACCCTAAAATGACTAAAGTTGAGTCTCTGATGCTCATCAGAATCAAGGCTCAAAACAGCAATTAAGTTCAATGATAGAGACATATGGAGCGCTGGTGGCGCAGTGGTTAAGCGCTTGGCTGCTAACTGAAAAGATCGGTGGTTCAAACCCACCTGCCACTCTGTGGGTGAAGATGTGACAATCTGCATGCATAAAGATTACAGCCTTGGGAACCCTATAGGACAGTTCTATTCTGTCCTATAGGATCACTATGAGTCAGAATCGATTTGATGCAATGGTTTTTTAAATAGAGAAATAAGTACCTAGTGGTGCAAATGGTTAACACGCTTGACTGCTAACTGAAAGGTTAGAAGTTCAGTTTACCAAGTGGTGCCTCAAAATAAGGCTTGGTGATCTACTTCCCAAAAATCAACCACTGAAAACCCTGTGGAGCATGGTTTTACTCTGACACACGAGGCTGTTTGCCCTGAGTTCGAATCGACTCCATGGCAAGTGGTTTTAGTTGGTTTACAGAGAGCTCAGGAAAGCTATGTTTCTTTTAGTTTGCAAACAAAGATTTATAGTTGCTATTGTGCCACACAGACATTCACCTAGCTGGGCAGCTGCGCTTCCTGAGGGCATCACAGATGCCAAGCTATCAGAGTGGAGAACTGGATTCAACAGTTGTTCACGGCCAGAGCAAGTCTCCCTTCTTCCTCCATGACTTTTCCTTTGGGCACAGAATTGGAATCTTGTGAGGAGCGGAAGTCCTAATTCCTTTCCAAGTCTTTCTCCCATGATAGGGCATTGCCACCCTACAGAGGCCGCACGATAATTTGATATTTGAAGTATTAATATGTCAAGATTATTCTTATATAAACAATTAGAGATTCTGCAGTCTTGGGTGAAATTTTATGTTTCTTGGAGATACTTTTCCTTGGGAACATTGTTTCAATTTTATAATAAAATCAGTTGGAAAAATGGAATAAATAGACAATATTTTGCTTTTTGGAGCCCTGGTGGCATTGTGGTTAAGAGCTTGGCTGCTAACCAAAAGGATGGCAGTTTGAATCCACCAGCGGCTCCTTTGAAACCCTATGGGGCAATTTTACCCTATAGGGTTGCTATGAGTCGGAATTGACTCGACGGCAATGGGTTTGGGTTTTTTTTTTGGTCATTTTGCTTTTCAGATTTTAATTTTTTTCGTTAGAGAACATTTGGGCTGATTTAATAGGGAGGAATATCTTTGAGGCTGCCCAGTGTCATTTGAATTTGTCTGAAAGGAAAAAAAAGAATTCTTTTTTTCTCCCAATAAATATTTCTGTCAAATATTTGGGATTTGAGATGGGGTTGGGCTCTGCATGTAAAGGAGAAAATGTGGGATTCAGTGGTAGGACTGCAGAGCCTGTGTTAAAAAAAGTGGGTTTAATTCTAATTCCTGTGATGTGACTTAGGAGCAAATGACCCCACTTTTCTTTTGTTTGTTTTTGAAATGGGAATGGTACAGCTTATTGTACGGGCTTTGAGAGAGTTATATTAAGTTATATATACATATATATATATATATGATAGTTATTTCTACAGTGCTGTATAAAAGCAAGGCATTATTATCAGGCAGCTAAGCCAAGTTAAAAGCTCTAATAAAACCTATCCTTTACCGACTCTAAGGAGACATTTTCTTACCAATGTGAAAACAAGACATATTCACTGCTAAAAGTTAAGTTTTTGAGGCTAAATGGCTCAGGAAGCAATAAAGATGATCTAATATGTCAAGGGAGACATTTTAAAAAAGGAATAAGTATATTAGAGAGAGAGGTAGAAGACAATCTCCTCCTTGTAAAGAGCCATATCTATTCATAGCGTATTTAGAAAAGTATTGAGTTCAGGAATATGAGACCTAGAAAAGTGCTCTAAGGAATCAGGATGTCATCCATTACAAAATGTTTAGTCAGGCAAACTCTTACTAATAGTGGGAGGTTAAACTGTGGCAGCCTTTGATGGGAAGGAATGCACTGAGCAGGGTTTACCTCTTACACTATTGCCTTGCTCTGTGCCTGGCCCAGAGTAGATTCTCGCACGATATTTGCAGAAGGAATGTAACGGTTTAGTAGTATCACCGAGGGGAGATACCAAGCTGAAGTGAATATCTGAATTGCCCAAACAAAGAGATACATGTTTGCTGGTTCAGATTTATGAAATAAAAATGTGCGCTAATTTATAATGGCAGGCCAAGCCTTTTACCTTCCTTAATTATTCCAAACTTTTAACAATCCCAAGACCAGAACGTTCTTCCCAAATGTCAGTGTTGGGTGAGCAACAAAACTGGAATGAAAGAAGTCTTTTCCTGAAGAATGGAATCTCTTAGATTTGGGATGGTAAATAAGTCAACATTATTCTATTGGTGGTGGTTGCTCGGGGCATTCCTGTTAGGGATTCCAAGCCTATATCTAGGAGATCTATGAAAGAGTGTGTTAATTGATTAGCAATGTCTGCCATGGGCTTTGGACAGCTGCCTCTTAAAAGGGGGTTACGTTTGAATTGGCAAGGGACTTCCTACCTGCTCTTTTGCTAACTCCTTCGTGGTTATGGGATACTGTTTATGTTGACTGAAAGTGAGGAGACTCGGAAAAGATATTGCCAGGTTGACAACTTACATGTGGTAGAAGCTCTCCCAGTGCTCACAAAATACACATATGCTTGTCTATGTTTCCTAGACTCTGCAGAGTTAGGTGGGATCATGTGACTGAGTTCTGGCCAATGAGATATGACCAGAAGTGTTATAAGCCATATTCAGAATCTGCCCTTAGAGACATCCCACGATCATCCAACTCTCTCCCCTCCCCTGCCACGATCACCTTGAATGTGGTGTGCTCCAGATAACGTAGCTACAAGAGGGAGAAGGGTCCACAAACTACTCTGGACTTCATAAGACTGAGAAATAAGCCTTTATGGAGATTTAGGATATGGTCTATTGCACTAATATTGTTTTATTTATATAGTTACCATTCTCCTTCAAATAAAAAATAAATTATTTTATTTATATAATTTAGAAAAACCCAGTTGCTGTCAAGTTGATTCTAACTCATGATGACCCCATATATGAAGGAAAGACCTGCTCCATAGGGTTTTCAATGCTGTGAACTTTCAAAAGCAGATTGCCAGGCCTGTCTTCCTAGGCACCTCTGGGTGGATTTGAACCTTCAATTTTTTTATTAGTAGCCCAGCCTTAACTGTTTGCTCCATCCAGGGACTCCATTTATGTAATTACCATACAAATACTTTTTATGGGAAGTGGTTTGTTATGGTGATGGAAAAGGGGCTGAACTCATCTAAGTGTTTGCAGAAATCTGCTTCTCTGAACTTCACGTTGCCCACTTTCTGCCTATGTTACCGTGTTGTTAGCTGCCATCAAGTGGATTCTGACTCATGGTGACCCCATATGTGCAGAGAAGATCTGCTCCATAGGGTTTTCAAGGCTATGATCGTCTGTCTTTTGAAGCACATCTGGGTGGATTCAAACCGCCAACCTTTTGGGTGGATTCGAACCGCCAACCTTTGGCTAGTAGTCAAGCACTTAACCGCTTGTGCCACCCAAGGACTCTTCTGTTACCATAAGGTCAGGGAAGTGTCCTAACATCCTGCAGACTCGGCTTGCTGTCTTCACCTCAGAAGTACCCCTGCCTGGAGGTGGTGCAAAGTTGCAGGGTGGGGACCTGCTCTAGAGCATTGTGCAGACACTACTGTATACTGTACATATTGTCAAAAAGTGTACTTCTAGTCACATCACTCCCTATGTGGGTTTCCACTTTTTACCAAGTTAGCTTTAAACTGAATGGCAAAAAACAGAAACAACAGCAAAAAAATTAAAACAATTTCTGTGGCATTTGCGACCCTTTGTGTCTGGTGCCAGGTAACTTTTCCAAGTCTAGTCCTCTTCACGGACGTCAGCTTGGACCACTTGCATTGCTTTCTGTTCTCCTTAAACATCTCTTTCTTTCCTGTTTCCTCTGCTACTCTTTCTGGATTGCCATTCTCTCCCATTTCTCACCTCCCTTTATCTCCATCCTCCTAATTCCTAAACTACCCCCCCGGCCCCCGCCACCCGCACCTCCACCTGGGCAGAAACAGGTTCTCCTTCCTGTGAACTCACGTAAGCGGCCCTGGTAGCGCAATGGTTAAGCAGTCGGCTGCTAACCCAAAGGCCAGAGGTTGGAACCCACCAGTCCCTCTGCAGGAGACAAGACCTGGCCATCTTCTCCCATAAATATTGCAGCCTAGGAAACCCTTTCGGGCAGTGCTACTCTGTCCGATAGAGTCGCCATGAGTTGGAATTGACTCGACGGCACAGAACAACAACAATATGAACTCAGGTAGCCCTTTCATCTGTACTTCTCTTAAGACATCTCCATGCCACCTTCTGGCATGTACTATACTTATGAGCTTATGGCATCTCTTCTTCAGGACTCTGCACTTCCAGAGAGGAGGGAAAATATAAGAATCTGGCTTACTGTTGAATATTCCACAGCACACAGTGGAGTACTTAATATATATAGAACAAATGAATAAATAAATAAAAATCCCATTTGCAAAGCTACATATTCTCCCTGCTAAAAATCATGAAACAGCCTCTGTAAAAAACAGGAGGCAGCTTAAAAAAAGAATAGGCATGAAAAATATTATGGCTTGAATATGCTAAAATCATTATATTTACTCATAGAATCAGAATGCTGGGAGGATTTTTGTCTTAATTCCTTCTTGTCTGGCTCCTGCTTCTTCTCTTTCTTTTTGAAATCAGAGATCCATAGATAATTGTTTTTAAGAGGGTAAAATAAAGAATAGAGATTTGGGATGGGCAAAAATAAAGAACTATCCTTTTCATCCAAAGCAATTACCATGAGGATAAACAGCTTTCTCCTTAATACAACAATTCCATAAATAACACTATAATTCTTGATGTCCCAGCAGTAAGTCGTCTGCAGGGCAGCGTCAATGATTTATATTGCTGGCTGGTGGAAACTATTGTTTACAAGCTAATTATTGTATAACAAGTCCGCTTTAGTTAGCTATCTGAGTGGGAAAGGCAGCAGATTCAGAAAGATAAAGTGGGTATCAGCATGTACATTTTTAAAAAATCTCTGTGATTACAAAGTAATAGTTTGAGAGACTTGGAAAAAAAAAGCAAGTTAGAAAAAAACCAGTTTATTAAGTAATATCATATAAATAACTTGTTACAAAAATTGATTTGCAAAAGGTATATTTACTCTTTGTGAGAAATCACTTTTTAAATTGCGTTCTTTTCAAATTCATAAATCTAAGAAAACAAAACAAAACTAGAGAAGCCATTTCAAGGAGCCATCTGACTACAACAAAAGGCCCGGCCTCAGGGAGCTAAAAGGTCATTGTCTCAGCCTTGTTCTTTTTAATACAGAACAGTTTCTGATGTAAACTGTGAGGTTATGAAAATCTCCCTAACTGGAAATGTTGATGAATGCTGAACAGCAATTGTATTCCATTAGGTGTTCTCATTGCCAAAGACATGAACGATACTGAGAAAAACGCCATGAACAGAACACTCTAGCCCGTCAATCTTTGACGGTGGCATCAGTTTCAATTTATACATGGGAGTATTTTTAATTAAAAACAATCAATACCAAAAAGCTTTTATTTTCGGGGTTTAAGATCACAAATTACAGTAGGAGAATGCCAAATTGCCTTAGCTTGGTACTACTGAAGACACACATTGCATTTCTTATAAGGCCTATTCTTATGCGGTTTACTTTCGAAGCAATGAAAAGGATCACAAACAAAATAGGACAGTGGTTTTGAAGCGTTCTTATGTTTCTTCCGAGCAGGATCAGTTTTACGTTTGCTACACAGCATTCCCCCTGAATGCCTAGTAATTCTATACATTTGATTCTTTAAGAAACACTAAACTAATAGATCATAGAAAACTAAAAGCTTATAGAAGGCGCCTCCAGACGTATTTACATAAACAGTGTAGTCTCCCGAGAAATACCAAGATCTCATCAGAGTGGGATGTTTTTCCACAACGCTGGGTCCATGCCTCATTTGTCAAATTAACCCCATTTGAGGAGAAATCTGAGTTTGTGGTCCATGGGTTTTTTTAAAAAAAAAAAAAGGAATTAAGCAACTTGTAAAAGCTCTTTTGAAATTAATCTAATAACCCAGTGGCTCTCCAGCTAAGTGCCTCGGTCGCGTCTGAAATACAGTGGGTAATAGCCTTTGTTTCCATTTGCCCTCCTTTTGGCACTTTCATCTGCTAGCTCTGCTGGGCTAATGTTCCCCCCAAATTAAAAAATGAAAATGCATCATAAATAAGGTATTACAAAATGGGGAGTAGATTAAAGATTGTCTCAGCAATGCTTAAATTAAATTGACGATGCAGTGACCATAAACCCCTGGCTCTAAAAATGAGCTATTTCTTTATTAACTTTGAACAAGTGTGTGAGTCAATGTATTTCCTTTCTACCAGGGTATTGCTCTCCACATTAAATATGGTCGGGGTACCATCTTTTTAAGAGAGAATTATCCCTTTAGAAAATTATTCCATAAAGATGCCAAAGGGAGATTAAAAATGCTGCAACAGTAATGGTCATTGAACTTTTAAGGAGACCATAATGTAATTCTGTATTTTCTAGAAAAGAAAGCTGCTTGTCAGAGCTTAGGAAATGGTCCTCGTTCTGAGGATCCACATACCAAGTGTTAATCTTTCTATTCTTACGATCTGATTAAAAAAAAAAAAAAGGCTGGGTTGTAGTGTTAATTTAAATACAGTGGACTGCTTGGATTTTGAATTCCCTTGTCTCAGTGTCACAATTCGGAGAAAGATTTCATCTAGATAAAAACATTGATAGTAAAATTACCTTAAAATGATCCTTTTCAGAGGCTACCTCTCAAAATGGTGGGGATCATGATTTTTAGTGTTCTTCCAAAGTAATTCCACCACTTCAAAACTAGAGACTAGGGTAAAAGAATTCATTTGGTGGTTCTGTCCCTGGGGAAAATGAATTGAGCTGTTAAGGACAAGAACCTGATTTAAATATTTAGTTTGCTCCTCGTAATCAACTCTGTTTTCTCCTCTCAACTTCATACTTTTTATAGGCCTCAAATACAGAGTCCAAGAATACCCACTTCATAGTTTATACATATTACCCCCAATGAAATATCCATTCCCAGGTGAAGCATTCCATGAAAGGTATTGCCCAGCAAATAGGACATCTAAAATTTATGTACTGAAAAATGTATGTAATGGAAACATTCTAAAGTTAGTTTGGATGCATACAATTTGGATTCTTCTAAGATACAGATTCAATTTTTAAAAACTCTGCACAACTTTTTGGGGGCTGAGAATGAAATTAAGCCATACATTTTTATACTGAGTTAAAATTGAATTGCCAGGTTTTGTTCTGTTTAAAAATGGAGTCAATTTGTGTCTGAATCTCCCTTTATACACTTTTACTGTAAAGTTTGGAAACGGAATGAAACAAAACCGTCTATTTACAGACCGAGATTCCCTATCTTATGGTTGTATGGAGCTATCTTTCCTTCTCCCCCATTTGATTTATTTACTTCGTTGGAGGTAATGTTTTGCATGCCTTTCAGCAGAAAGTACCATGAAGTGAAGGGGCTTTAAACTTATGCACAATGGCTTAATGTTTTAAACATTCGGCTTGTTCTAGGGAACATCTTAGCTCTCCCCCTTTGAATAGAGGGAAAAAAAAAAAAAATCGGAGAGGCCTTAAAGTCCTTGAAATAACCCCCTCAAAAGCAATCTGCTTATAATTAATGAATTGTAGTTTCTCAGTGATTAAAGCAAATAGTAAAATGTTACTTCTTTCTACTCTCCTTCTATCTTTCTCATCACCAACATCTAATGTAAGGAGAGAGGACAATGTGAAAATAGAGCTGAAAACTAGTTTTTCTCCAGCAGTCTTTCACATTGACCTGGGATCTAGCACCTGAAAAAAATCTGCACACGGAGTGGTGTTTGACCTGATAGTATCTTGATGGGAAGGAAGTGAGACTTATGCATGAGAATGATGAAACTGTGACTCTTACTGTTTTCATGAAGTCAAGGAGTCTTAATGATATGAAAGTATCACTCAAACTTGATACTTACAGAACCTTAGTACTAAATTGAGTACATGTTAGTTGCCATGGAGTTGATTCCAGCTCATGGCGACCCCATGTATACAGAGTGGAACTGCTCCATAGGGTTTTCAGTACTAAGTGGTACCAATTCAACCCCAGTCTCAAATTATTCATTTTCTTAGACAGTCACTTCATCATCAGCTTTTGTGGTAAAAGATGAAACAGTTATTTCAATATTTAGTCACATTAACCTGTTCTTGATACATGGTGACATTTTCAAGGTGGGATAAAAATACCCTGCCAATCACATCTCAAATATGCTTCTGTAGAACTACTTACTTTTTTGCTTAGGAGAAGAAAGTAAATCTTCCCTTAAACTTGGACAGGTTTCCCATTAATGCCCAAAGTTCAAAACGCAGACTTTTGATGATGTCTTTCTTTTCACAGGACTATCTTTCTTGACTTAATTTGTTACATGACAAGAAGATAAGGCTAGAGAGCTCTGCAATTTTATAGTTAATCGTGTGATTAAGGTGCTTGTCTATTGCTACGAATAACTAGTTCTTATTAATGAAATTTACTATGCTATCTTTTTTTAACACTTACTGTGACTACGATACATATCAATTCATTACAGTGAAGCCCTCTTTTAGCATTTTGTTTGCATTCCTGTGTATTGGTGCGTGTGTGTATGTGAAGAACTAGAAAAAGAAAACTGTAAGCAGGAAATAGCCCAAGCACGAAAAGCTTGTTAGTATACAAGGAAATCTATTCCAAATTAGGAGACCATTTAGGAAACACAAGGAATAATATGGTTGTAAAATTTTTCACTCTTGTCTAATTGGGTAACCAGAAAGACTGTATTTCTTTTGTTTTAAAAGTACGGTCATTACTTCCTGGGTAATACGCCTATTTTAAAACTTAAATAAACAACAGTGTGTTTCCAAATAGAAAATATGTCCTGATACGACATTATCCCCAAATGGAAATGATACTAAGATTATCTGTAGAAAATTAACATTAATTGAAAACAAATCCCTAAGACTAACAAACAAAGTCAACATATTCTTAAGTACATACTCTATATACATAGTCTGTTTTTTGAGTTTTCAAAGCAAGGATATTTTCATTACAGTACTTTGGAAATTTCTGATCGCCAAACAATGTAAGATTCTAATGATAAGAGTCATTAGAATAGCTGTAGGAAATCAATGATTTGAACCTGCCAAGGATTAGTTCAGTTCAGTTAGGTCCCCTGGATAATGACTGTCTATGATACCACTTGCATAATTAGAGAAATAACAGACTGGATAGATTTTACATTACTTTTGTGTCATAGTTTGAGACCATCACTTCTTCATTAGTTGAAAGACAAGGCTGGTGGGGTTGCCATGGAAGCAAAATTAAAAACAATGAAAAAATATTAATGCTTTTGAAAGTCAGCTATCATTTTAATTATGATCTTAAACATTCTTGTAAAAGGGATCTAAGTTTTCCTCTTTAAGCATCTCCCAAACATATAATATGCAGGTTTTCACCACCTTCCCAATGTTGTCTATCTATATCTATCACATTATATAAATATATAGATGCTCCTGGATATGAAGGACAGGGTATCAGGTTCAAGTGCGCTGGCTCTTACTTCTCCATTAAACTCTGCGAGCAAGGACTTGAGCTTTTTTAATTTAGCTTTACTCATTCATCTTAGTTGTGTAAGAAGTATCCGAAGAATATGAATTATCGCACTTCAAACTGCTACTTTCAAGTATATAAGAATAATACTGATGACAACTACAGGCAAGGAGTTAAAATTTATCTTGGAACAGTTCTTCCAAGAGCTTTTTAAACAATTAGACCTATTTGTAATTAGCTTACTGATGTTGAAATAATTTCAAGTGATCCGTGATACACTTGGTGGCCAAAAACTTTAAAATATGCTAAATATTTCCTTTGTTAACATTATTAGCTATCTTCCCATTTCCCCTCATATGGTGCAAGGACAAACTTTTGCATGTCCAGTATATAATTATGAGTTAGCAGAAAGTAATGAACTTTTACTAAGTTTTTTGTTGTTCTTAAGTGTTACCGTTAAATTTGCTTCTATTCACAACAATCTTAAAACATTGGTGGATCTGATGTTTTGAATAGTAGTTGGTGCCAGAAAAATTCTTGAAGAATAAACAGGATGGGCAAATGTCATTTTAAATTCTTTGTCATTTTAAATACAGTGAAACTGATGAGAGCTGTGGAACTTGACAGGACTGCCTTATTTTTCTGGGTCTCGCAAATTTTCTGCCTTTGAGAGTGCAGTCGTACCACTTTTCTATCGCTATTAGTAGAAAATATTTGAGTTTTCCTTCTGACAGGTTTCCCCCTTACACAGGTTCCAGCTTTCACAGGGTTTACTGTATATGAAGTACACATTCATATAGAGTTTTATTATCTCTTTGTGAGCTGATACATTCCTCCCTCATTTCTTTTACTGAAATAGTAGTTTTATCATTAAAGCACAATTCCTCACCCCATTCGCATGTGAAATGTACAGTCAAAGGAGCCACCTGACCTGAGTCAATGAAATGGAGTAAAAAAAACCAGGCCAGTGGAACTAAGCAGCTTCCAAACTTGCCCTGTAAGAACTAGGGGAAAGATGGCCCCCTGTCTTCTCCCCCAGCATGGTACCTATTGGACTGACTTGATAAACTGGATGCACTAAAAAATAAAAATGTGCCTCTTGGAAGCTCATAAAAGTGTACTAGAAAAAAAGTCTCTAACATTTGATCCACACAGACTGCAGCCATTGACTTCTGGAACCAGTAGAACAGAGAACCCTTCACAGAGTAGTGGATAAATATAAAGAGCCACTTCATGTATCTCAGTGTCGGATTGGAAAAGAAAAAAAGGCAACATATTAGGAGTCTTTGTCACTGTCCACCCCTCCGTACATATCTGCCAGCTTTTGGAAGCGAGGGCCCCAGTCCCTAAGGTAATCATAGTCTTGGTCTCCATCCGCGGTCGCCGACTCCAGCGAGCTCAGAGAACCGGCCACCGAGCCGGTACCCTCGTACGCGTAGGTGGCCAAGGAGTCGTAGGGCGGGGCAGTGGGGTCCGTGTCGTTTTCCTTTAACCTTTGGTTAATGAAATCTCTGACGTCGGTGTTGTCACGAGCTGTTGGAGTTCGTCGGGGTAGAAAAAGGGCTTCGGGCACGATGTCCCTCCGTAATTTGTTGTCCTCTATGGCTTCGGGGTTTCTCAGGGTGCCAATATCAAAGGCCTGGGTGTCCTCCTCACCGCCACCTTCATCATTATAACTGACAATGTTATCTCTGATGTCCTCTTTGGAAATGATCAAAGGCTCTTTTTTCCGCTGCCGCCTCAGAGCTGCAAACAGCACCACTGTCCCTGGAAGCAGAAACAAAACAGAAAGGGAAGGGAAAGTTAATTTGCCGCCCAATTAATGTCAGGGAGAAACGCTGTGCTCGAAAGAGAAGTTTTAAAAGTTCTCTCGAAAACTGCAGACTCAACTTTTATTCCTTTAAAGGTGCACTTGTCTCCAAATATGATCAAACGGAGACCCCAAAACTGGAGTAAATATTTGTAAGAAGGTTACATTTTAAGCAGATGATAAAACACCATCACATTTTGTCAGTAGTTCTTTTTTGCTTTGAAACGGCAGACTAGTTTCAAGGTAAGGAAAAAATAAAATAAAAAAGCTCAAGCACAGTGAAAGTTCTGCAATAAGAGTGCAAATTATGCCGAACACCTAAAATGCTGGTTGTAAGGACAAGGCTGGCACCTTCGGGAATGTGTTGAAAGGTTTGCATAACTCCACATCGAAAATAACTTTTGCACTATGCCTTCTTTTAAAAGTGTAAAATTAGCTTAAAACTCAAAGTAGAGATGTAAATGTTTGCATACCTTTCTACATATAAAGAAATATTGTTACAGATGATACCTGGAGAGACCCAGATACAGTTCAGGAAGCCATTGTGGACTTTGAGTCCAGCCCATTTGAAGGGGGTAATTTTGTACAGACCAAATGATTTCTGTTTGAGCTACACAACAGTTTAAGCGAGAAAGAACTTCTTTTATCTTTCAAGGGCTCATGTCCTGTAAATTCATTGCTCAGAATGGTCATTCTTCTGATGATTCTTCCTGACTCAAATTAGAGAGAAAGCAAGAATTGTATTTAAGTGGCTCCTGGTGTTTCTTAGCACTTGGGTAGGACATATTTGGCTACCTGCAGAGTGACACATCTACAAATGGACATGGAGCCCTGATGGCACACTGGTTAAGAGCTTGGCTGCTAACCAAAAGGTCAGCAGCGCAAATCCACCAGCCGCTCCTTGGAAACCCTATGGGGCAGTAAAAGCATAGAGACATCTTAGAGAGAAAACAGCCAACCAGGGCACAAAATGCAGTGGTGAAGTGAGTTTGTCCAGGGGAATTTATCCTAGGAAGTGCCAGTTATATCTCTTTACTATCTCACCCATAACATGGTTCAATTTTTATGAGCCATGAAAATTGAATTATTGCAATAAGAATTACAGAATGATGGCTTTTCACTGGGTATGTATATATATGGGGCTCCCCGGGTAGTGCAAATGGTTAAGCGCTGGACTACTAACTGACAGGTTGGAGGTTCAGACCCACCAAGAGGCGCCTCCAGAGTAAGGCCTGGTGATCTGCTTCTGAAAGGTCACAGCCTTGAAAACCCTGTGAAGCAGTTCTATTCCGAACACACGGGGTTGCCGTGAGTCGGAATCCACTCTACGGCAAATAACGACAACAATGTACATCGACACATATAATAATGGAGATATGCACACCCATGTGTCTGTATGTGAAAACTTCAGACGTTATTAGTATTAGTAACCATAACTGGTTACATCTGTTGAAAGTTTTCCTTGTGCCAAGCACTAGGCTAAGCACTTTACATACTGTTGTTGTTATGAGGTGCCGTCGAGGTGATTCCAACTCATTACAACCCCGAGTGACAAAGTAAAACTGCCCCATAGGGTTTTCATGGCTATAATCTTTATGGGAGCAGATCATCAGATCTTTCTCCCACGGAGCCTCTGGGTGGGTTTGAGCCACAAACTTTTCGGTTAGCAGCAGAGTGCTTAGCTGTTGGGTCACTAGGGCTCCTTTAGTTTACACAGTAAATTTCATTTAAATTATTCTAATAGCCCTACAAAGTTGGTAGCATTATTATAACTCCATTTTACAGAAGACAAAATTGGGGTTTAGCAATGTCACATGGACAAGCAATTCAAAAGTAGAGATGTGACCAAATCCAGGTTGGTCACACTAAAAGCCCATACTTTTAATTACTGTGCTTTGAGGCATGTTTGGATTATAGAATATTTCTAAAGAATGTGCAATCTTGCCATTTTCAAGAGTGTGGTTGTGTAATCATACACACTTTTTTTTTTTTGCCACCAGAGTATTCCAATGCTCCATTTGTCGCCTTCATTCAGAGTATGTATCCATCCATCCATCCATCCATCCATCCATCCATCCATCCATCCATCCATCCAGTTAATAGCTATTTAGTGCCTACTTTGTGCCAGGTACTGTTCTAGGCACTATCAATAAACAGATGGATTAAAACACCCTGCCCTAAAAGAGTCAGGAAGGAATGGAGACAGAAAATAAACAATGAGCATAATAATTAGGGAAATTATTAGAAAGTGATAAGTGCTATGTAAACAAGAAAGAGTAGAGCAGAGTAAGGAGGGTGGGGGGTGTTTCTGTGTATGTGTGGGAGATGGTGCATGTTTTAGGGGAGAGGTTGCATCATTGAAGAAGTGAGATTTGAGCAAAGACATGAGGAGTTATCAAAGGAGCTATCTGGTAAAGAGTGTTCCAGGCAGAGGAAAGAGCTGGGGGTGGCCCTGGGTGGGAGTGTGCCTGGGTATTTCAGGAACAGCTAAGAGACCTTGTGGCTGGATGAGAGGGAGCTGGGGTACTGGGGAGCCTTGTAAGGCTTGGGCAGAGGGAGGCCCATGATCTCCCTTTCATGCTGATTTCCAGTGTGACCAATGACATGAATTTGCAAAACACATGGTTATAACTAAGGATGGCCTTTGGGATTAGAGAACAGAATCAAGCTAACTGTCTCGCAAAGGCTTAAACTCTGATGTACACAAGTTCATTCAGTAATTTAAGGCAAGATAGCAGGCATTTATCACTTCGTAATTCTCCCGCAACTTAATTTTCCTATGCACATCTGAAGCGATTTCCTCAAAGTACAATTGTCTAGAAACGAGGGGCCACATTCAATAAGTCAAAGGCATTTACTCACTGCCTAATTCTTCCACAGCTAAAATTGCCTGTATCTCTTATTTGGCCCCTGCACATCTAAACAGAATTTCTTGAGAGTTTAATTGTTTAAAGGGAGATCTTTCTCAGTGCTAACTTTTAAAAACTGAAAACATAATTTCTAAGCACATGGAGAAAAAATATTCTGATAAAGTGATATACTGATAAGATTCCTTCACCAGGAATGGAGCCTCCCCCTTCCCCCGCCCCTTGGCGCCAGAGGCCAGCAGTGAGGTTATTTTTGTGTTTTGGGGTACTCGGACAAATTGGTGGGGTAGTGGTTAAGAGCTATGGCTGCTAACCAAAAGGTTGGCAGTTTGAATCCACCAGTCACTCCTTGGAAACTCTACGGGGCAGTTCTACTCTGTCCTATAGGTCACTATGAGTCAGAATTGACTCGATGGCAACGGGTTTGGTTTTTTTTTTTTGGACAAATTGGTGCTCAAATCCCAAAAAACTAGAAGGCAGCAGGTCATTTGAGATCAGAAGACCTAAGTTAACTTAAATGATTTGATCCTTTTAAGCCAAGTGTTGTTGTAAGGAACGAGTTAATAAATGTGAAAGTTCTGCAAACTCTAAAGCAACATAAGAGATGTGAGATGTAGTGGTTGCTTTTACTGTTGTTTTATTTTTGTGAAATACTAGATGTCACATGATTTACTTTCTTGACTCCAGATTTCCTTCTGTATCAACGTGGCTTTCCTCTTCTGAAAAGCTCTCAAGTTTGCCTCCACTTTCCTCAGTTGTTCCATTGTAAGTTTGGGCTCTCCTCCACCCTGGCAATTGCCCTGCATTCCACAAGCTCGCAAAGGAAGGAGCATGGAAGCACCAAGCCTCTGTGGGGAGAAGACGTGGGCTCGGAACTTGTGTGACTTGGCTATGACTTAACGTCTTGGAGCCTCGGTTTTCACAGTTAAGATGCAGATAAATATACACCAGATAGTTCTGAGGATTAAGTGAGAAAAATATTTATGAAGCCCCTTTGCACAGTGCCCAGCCCACATCGTGAGCCTCCTAAAATTGCATCACATTTTTCCCTTTTTGGATTAGGTACAGAATTCCAAAGAGACTAGACAAGATGTGGGAGGCAGTGAGGCAAATTAGGAGTGATGAGGAGACAGCCCTGGTGGTGCAGTGGTTAAGTGTTTGGCTGCTAACCAAAAGGTCGGCGGTTTGAATCCACCAGGCGCTCCTTGGAAACCCTACGGGGCAGTTCTACTCTGTCCTTTAGGGTCGCTATGAGTCGGAATCGACTCGATGGCAATGGGTTTGGTTTGTTTCCGAGGAGACAGCAAACTCACTGGAGGAAGGAAATGACAAGGGCAGATAAAGTGAGTTAGTTAGAAGCAAGAAGAGGAAGAAGAAAATTAAATGGGTAGATAGCGAAGGAACGTACAAATAAACTTCATCAAATAGGAGTTGGCTCTCCTTCCATAGAAGTCCACAGAATATTACCTGAGTACAGTTTTGCCAATTCAGGGCTTCTAAAAATAATCTTTTTTTTTTTTTTTTAATCACAAAGAACATTCATGTCCTCCTTTACCCAAATTATTTTTACAGACTCACACCATTAGAAACACTGATTTGTCTTTGCACACTGTCAGTTTTTATTTATCCTCATATCTTAAAATACTTTCCTCAAATCTTAGTTGACATAGAGAATCACAGTTCTGGAGTTGAGTTTCAAGGCTTCTGTTATAATTAGCGAAGTCGATCTGGAAAGTGGAGCTCTTAAGCAGGGATCCCTAGGCATGCCGTTCCTTGAGAAATGTAGGTCCTCCTTTATTCTTCTCAAAGCCACTAGGTCTTCATTTTTAAAGAGTTTTTTCACTCCTGTGTAATCCAGGTTAATCCTGACTCCTTATTTTTTTTCATTGTGTAGGCAAGGTTTTCAAATCTTGCTTTTATTTTTGGAAGGGTTGCATTAGCTAATATTTGATTCCTTGGTTCACAAACAGGCAAGGGACTGTTCAGCAATTTGAGCTCAACTTGCGTGCTTAATAAGTTGGCTGGGAGTAAAAATTTCATTTGAATCATTGTTAGACCTTGACTTTCTCTGTTAATCACATTCATTTCTTTGTGGGGCCCAGATTTATTTCTTTCATCATAAAAGTTATTATCAAGAGTCTGAGAAATAATAGACATTATGTATGTGGCCACCAGAGAGGGAAAAAGGCAGTCATTTAAATGGGTAGGTCAAAATAAATTTGCTGAGATAAAGAAAATTGCAGAGCGTTTATTTTCCTGTGTGAAAGAGAAAAAGTCACCACCCTCCTCTTTCCCCTTTCTCCTTGATCTTTAAACTTTGCCTTTGTAGAAACAGCATCATATACTCCATGCTCGACAACTTCCACTTGTTAAAACTACACAATGTTTTGCCAGATTAAATATTAAACAAGAAATGAAACGAAAAGGGCATATTTATATTGCCCTCCAATCCCACCGAGATTCATCCCAAGAATTTTAATAGACAAGAGATTGTTTTGGAGGAAGGATTCCCAGGTAGGCAAAGACATGGGCAAGTTTCACAACTGTATCAGTCTCCAAAGCCATTTTCAAGCAAAAACGAATTCAGGGTCGAACAATACACATTCTCAGCATGTAACTCTACTCACCTAGATCAGGCTGTATGCCTTACTGGGGGAGGCGGATAAATCTAGAGTGTCACAGCTACAGTGTGTGCCCCACACCATGGGGAGATGGGATGTAGGGAGAACCAGTTTACCTAGTAGAATCACGATGCACAGAAGGATGGCAACCAGAGCCCCCGTGCTGAGCCCCGTGGGGTGGATGAGGGCCTCCGCATGGCAGGACTGCATGTTTCCGTGGAGGTCACATGCACAGACCCGGACAGTCACTGTCCCAGTGCTGCTTTGGACTGGGTAGTCGTTGTCTGAGATGACCACAGGCAGGAGATAAGTGCTCATCTCTTGTCTGTTATAGCCATTTTTCCGAGTGAAGATTCCTGCGGTGTTGTCTGGAACCAGAAAGCAAAGTGGTGAATGTATGTGGGTACCACACAACGTATTGGATCAACTGTGATAGGAATAGATAGATCTAGATTTAGACATGTAGACAAAGAATGTAACTTGTGCTCATTTATTTACCTTTGTTGTCTTGAATGGTGAAGTTTGAGCCACTGGCTACTTCCGGGGCCAAAGAGAATGAGAATTGGTGCCCACTATAGGGGTCATCCTTGTCAATGGCATGTAGGGTCTGAATCAACTAAAATGAAACCATAAAGCAGCAGTAGAATTTTGCTAACTCAGAAGTATTTCTTACAGTTTTGTAGTAAATTGTTTGACTAAATGATTTTCATTTTGATTTAAACAATGATTTCTTAACTACAACAAAACTAAAATAAATGATAAAAAATGGTAATTTAAAAAAAAAACAATGAATACACTCTCTTCAAAGAACTGATGGGTTGGAAAATCATAGAGCAGGGGATAATCCTTTGTTGTGGGGTCTGTCCTATGCATCGTAGGATGTTGAGCAGCATACCTGGCCTCTACCTACTCAGTACCAGTTGTACCCTCCTAGTTGTGAAAATCAAAAATGTCTCCAGACATTGCCAAATATCTCCCGGGGGGCAAAATCACCCCCAGTTGAGAAACATTGCTCTAGACTGATGGAAAGCTTTAAAATATCACAATTATCTATGATGGTTGACAACGCTGAATTTTACCTGAACCCTGTGATCTTGGAAACAGTGCCCTTTAAAGAAAGCTCCCCACCCTTTGGGTTATGGAAAACAGCTTACTGCAAAGAGCCCTCTTCCCCATATGACTTAGGTAAGACTCATAGATGCCTCCTTGTTTACCTGTGACAATTGCCAGATATAAACCCTCCAAATTCCCATTCTTGGCCTCAGAAATGATTAACTGAACTGCTGGTCGCCACTGATCAATCAGAAACAAAATGCTCATTAAGCAAACATTGGTAAAGCTTCTCTCCTTTCCCAGGTCCCTGCATTTTGGCCCACCTTCAGCCAGAGCCAACATACCACCCTTCCTTAAGGGTCCCTCCCTGAAAATAGGCTGGCCTCAGCGTAAAACATCCTCTAATTTACTAACTGATCACACCACCCTTTCATTGTACTTCTCCACACCTGGCTCCTTCTAGTGCTGTTTACTCTCACCTCTGTGAAAGACAAACTCATTGTGCCTAACTCTTGGGATGGTTGCTGATCTTACGGTCAGAGTGTTCTCCCTATTGCAATAGACCCCTCTTCCAATGTAATTAATTGTTCCTTTCCTGCTTGCAGTGGTCTTTCTTTCTGAAAAGAGTCTTTCCCTATCTAAGTCTGGATTTGTTTATTATTTGATACAACATTGCAGCTTAACAAAATGGAGGCACTATTTGGACAGCTTGTTTAGAAATGCCGGCTTGCCATATGTATAAGCCATCTACTTTCAGAAAAGCTAAAAAGAAAACGAGCATATAAAACGTAGTAACTTTAGCTTCCTACTTTAACATGCGCCTTAACATGCACTTCTATTTTGATGAACTGTAACATAATTTTTATATCACTGGCATCTATTTCAGGTGGGAACAAATGTGGAAAACTGTAAAACATTCAATTCATAGTATTACTTGTACAAATAGACAATGTGAATAAGTGAAAATATGAATAACAGGTACTTGTAAAATATGTTCTAGGTATTACTTCCATGTATATGTGGTAATTAAACCTATCTGCTCACCAATAAATGTTTTTCCAATAAAGCTATGACTAATATATTTTAATGAAAACTTAAGACCAATTTGGAATAGCATTAAGTCTTTCAGACAATGAACTTCCAAGTTCTTAAAAACTGTTTGTTTTCTTATGCAAGTTCAAACATTAGTCCTGGTTCTTGTTTATAGTATTAATTTCCTTAACATTCACTTCATAGATAATTCAGGACTAGCTCTCAGCTCTGTGTATCAACTGAATTATTAGAAGAGCTAAATTAATCTGACTTTAAATTTGAATATGCTTTCTTATGAAACTCACCTGATCTGCCTTTGCTTTTTCACAGACGAAGGTTTCATAGAATTCAGCAAATTCTGGGGCATTATCATTGACATCTAGAACTTTAATATACAGAGGTACTCGGCTGCTTTGCTTTGGATTATCTGCAACATGCCAAAAGAAAGGAAAATGCATGTATATGTTGATCATTAATTCTCAGTAGGCAACACGTACATACTCCTTCATTCTCATTCATGCAGTCTAGAGTTGCCGAGGTGGCTGTGAGTGTCACGGGTTAACGTGGTCACAAGAAAGAAGAAGTAGATACGTCTAGAGTTAAGATATACCTGATGAAAACAGGAGACAAAGCTACTGGTGTTGATATAGTACAACTGCATAATGTTATTGTCGTTAGTTGCTGTCAAGTCAGCTCCCACTTATGGTGACCCTATGCACAACAGGGCAAAACACTGCCTAGTCTTGTGCCATCTTCATGACCATTGATGTTTGAGTCTATTGTTGCGCCTATTGCATAGTGCCTTCCAGCCTAGGGGGCTCGTCTTCCAGCACTGTATCAGACAATATTCTATTGTGATCCATAAGGTTTTCATTGACTGATTTTTGTACGTAGATTGCCAGGCCTTGCTTTCGAGTTTGTCTTAGTCTGGAAGCTCTGCTGAAACTTGTCCACCATGGATGATGACCCTGCTCATGTTTGAAATACCGGTGGCCTAGCTTCCAGCATCATAGCAATATGCAAGCCGCCATGTTAATCAAACTAACAGATGAATGGTGGATAACTATATAATAAACCCTAGGATAACACAAAATAAAGACAAGCTACCAGAAGAGGCATTCTAGAGGCAGATTTTAAAGGAAGTCAAAGAAATAGGCTGATGGAAAACACAGACAAAAGGAAGGTGATGGGGAGGTGGGGTGGGAGGTATGGATGAGGCACCAGAAAACCAAAGGATTGCTATTGGTCTTTAGTGTTTCAGTTTGAGTGCTGAACAAGAGCTAGACATTATGCCAAGCACTTTGCTATATTATCTTATTTAATCCTTACAAACTTTTCACGTAGGTACAGACATTGCCCCATTTTATAGATGAGAAAACTAAGGCAGAGAAAAGTTAAGTAATATATTCAAATTCACAGAGCTAGTAAGAATGGAGCCTGGATTCATACTTGGGTCTGCCTGACTCCAAAGCCCAGACTGTTTACTTAGAATAATGATAGAGCAGAATCTATGTTTGAAGACCTGACATAAATGAAGTATTTCATTTGTCTCCCATGATAGATTTCCAGGATAGCATGGAAAACAGATTCCTGGAATAACAATCAGGAGATGCGACCTCTCACCCCAGCTCTAGTTCATTCACTTCATTCATATGTTCATTCATTTGTTCACTCTATAAATATTTAGTGAGTGTCTAATATGTGCCAGCCACTATTATGGTGCTGAGACACACAGGGAACATCACAAACATCCTTCTTCCTGGACCTGTAGCCGGTTGCCATTGAGTCAGTTCTGCCTCATGGTGACCCCATGTGTGTCAGAGTAGAACTCTTTTCCAGTGGTTGATTTTTCAGAATAGTCACCAGGCCTTTCTCCTGAGTACCTCTGGTTGGACTCAAAACTTCCAACCTTTCTGTTAGCAGTGGAGCACATTAACTGTTTGCACCACTCAGGGACTGCCTGCTTCCTGGAGCTTTAATTCTAATAGAGGTAGAGAAACCGTAAACACAAATATATAACGTGTCAGCTGGTGGTAAGTTGTCATGTATTAAATTGTGTCCCCCCAAAAATACGTGTATCAATTTGGCTGGGCCATGATTTCCAGTATTGTGTGGTTGTCCTCCATTTTATGATTGTAATTTTATGTTAAAGAGGATTAGGGCGGGATTGTGATACCCTTTCTAAGGTTACATCCCTGATCCAATGTAAAGGGAAGCAAGCAGAGAGTGGAGGACCTCATACCACCAAGAAAGCAGTGCCAGGAGCAGAGCGTGTCCTTTGGACCTGGAGTCCTGTGCAGAGAAGCTCCTAGTCCTGGGGAAGATTGACGAGGGCCCACAGAGAGAGAAAGCCTTCCCCTGGAATTGACGCCCTGAATTTGGACTTTAAGCCTACTTTACTGTGAGGAAATAAACTTCTCTTTGTTAAAGTCATCCACTTGTGGTATTTTTGTTATAGCAGCACTAGATGACTAAGACATAAGTGCTATGGAAATTAAACAAAGAGAGATAGAGGTGTTACTTTAAATAGGTGAACAGGGACAGCTTCTCTGATGAAATGACATTTACATAGAGACATGAATGAAGAGGATGAAGGTATGTGAATATTTCTGGCTGTCCAGGTAGAAGAAACAGGAAATGCAAAGGCCCTGGAGTGGGAGCGAGCTGGTCTTATACAAGCTCTTGGCTTCCGTTACATCAAAGGTAATTAAGAAGTTTGGACAATAAAATTCCTACAGTCCCTTGCATCTAAAATTTTATTCACACTATTCCTCAAAAGTTAGAGTTGCTGAAGCTGAACCTTTAAAAGATCTTAATCACGAATATTTTCAAATAAGTCATAGAAATATTAAATCTTAAAACAGAAATTTTAAGGCCCAAAGCTTAAAATACTTATGAAATGACTATTTCAGTAAAACATAAACTAGAATGAGATCCTCCACAAAAAAGCTTAAATAAATTTCATGAAGTTATATAAATGGCCCTTTTTAGTGAGAAATAATTTTGTAATTTTAAAGCTTTTAGTGTGCTCTGTCACTGGTACCCACATCAGTACCTTCACATACATTCTGAAGAGCAAATTCTTACCCAACAAATTTATAATGAGCTGAATGAGGTGTCCTTATCACTATCAAAAAGCAATGCTTTGTTTGGCCCATATTCGTTATATATTATTCCACCCAATATCCTTCAGCCACTTCAAATCTCATGAGTTACGTTGACAAAGAATACAACTGTAATACACCATATGATGTGGAATATTTCACACTAGATACCCAAACAGAGCTAAAAATGTTAAGGACTTTTAAAATTGAAAACTAAAGATGAGCTATAATCCAAAAGCCTTAAAAAAATTTTTTTTAGACATTATTTTAAAGATTATACTTCTTTTATGCACTTAGGTCTACACATTGTGTTTACACAATTTTCATTGCATAGAAAAATTTTCATTTAAGCACTCTTTTGGCACTATATTGCTTTGCCTTAAATTTCAGAAAGACTGCTATGGTAATTTATTCTAAACATTTTATTGATCACTTGATGGTTTGTATCGCTCACTTTCATGTACCATGAAAAAGTGGAAATTTGTGATTCTTCACTAAAGATTTTGAAATAGAAATTCCATAGAAATCTTGAGGATGAATATCCAAAAGATTTCTAAATAATGACTACATTTTAGAGTATACTTGACCTTCCCACACACAATTTCTAACATAATTGATTCCATGTTTCAGCTGCCTTTGTAATGCTTTGATTTATAAGGTTTTTGGAGTAAAATTCAACATGTACAATCTCAATCTCCTTTGTGAGAGGTATTCGCATTTTACTGTTTGCAAGCTGCAGAATTTCCACAGTTGCCCCTCTATTTATGAATGAAGCAACATATGTCTAGAAGAAACATTACTGCAAACTGTGGCTGGGCTCTTTCTCTCAATATGTATTCAGCAGGATCATCACTACATGGTGAGGAGTTTCAGCGGTGCTCCATGAGCCCTTGCTGGGACAGCCGCTCCATCAACCAGGGACAGCAGCAACATTAGGTTGGACTTACTGATCTCAGTTGCTATCACTGTAATGTTGTGCCACAGCAGTGTTTCTCGGTCAAGAAGTTTTGATGTAAAAATCGAACCATTTCCAGAATCAATGTTGAATATTCGGTCCATGTCTGTGTGACGATCGACAGAATACCTGAAAATGGGGAAAGAATTTAGAAAGGGTTTCTTTGTGTTTGCTACTCTCATATCTTAAAATTATTCACAGAGTACCTGTTATATTAATTTTTTTCTACTTTGTAGTGCCTATTTGCATATCTATAATTTAACATTAAACAAAATAGTCTGAAAAATTAGTTCTTTACCATTGAGGTACTAACAGTAAACCTGCTAGGCAAGTTAGATGATCTTGAGAATCACCACTAACATTTCTTTTTTATATGTAATTTGGATCCGGTTTATGTAGTAATTGTTACATTTTAAGTCAAGTTTTTAGAACCTCACAACTTTAATGTGTATGTGGCAAGAGAATGTTTAACAAAGATCACTAATTGATTGAGCTGCCACACACAGATAGAAGAGGAATAAACACAGGATTTGGGGAAGATCGTCAGTTCTATTTTTGATACGTTGAGTTGAGGAAAGTCCAGAGGGAGATACCTAATCTGATAAAGATCTTGATTGGCAATATAGATTTCCTACTCAATGTCAAGGGGGAAAAGTGCTAAGGACAGAATCACTTAAAGACCAATGGAAGAACAGAAACCCACAAGGACTGGAAGCGTACCTAAAACAGAGTAGAAACTCAATAAATATTTAAGAAAGGAAGTTTCGAGAAAGCCTAAGGAAACCAAGAGTGGCATCTTAGAAATCAAAGAAGTAAAGTCTTTAACACCAAAACTGATGGAAGACTAGTCAATTCTGAGAAATGTTTTCTTATTTATAAATTTATTGTTAGTTATTGGAATAGCAACATACGTGTGTATGTGTACTCTCTTTAAAATTTTCATTTTGGGGGACTTTAAAGAGCAAGAAATTGCCAATTTCAGCTGGAGTCTTGAAAATTATATCATGGTAGGAGATTTAGAAACATAGACTCAGTAGAAATATAATGGAAGGAAATTACCTAAGTCGTCCTACACATGTGGAATTATCATGATTGCTCTAAGAAAAATAGATGCTTGTTACCAACTTTCAGAGGAATACCATCTCCAACAGTCCATTTCAGTTAATTATTTTGCTTTAAAATATAACTAGTGAGTTATAATAACATATTTTAATAAAGTTAATTTTTGTCATCTAAAGCAGTTGCTGTTAAGTCGATTCCAACTCATGGTGACCCCATGTGTGTCAGAGTAGAACTATACTCCATAGAGTTTTCAATGGCCTGTTTTTTTGGAAGTAGATTGCCAGACCTTTCTCATCAGGAGACTCTGGGTGAACTTGAATCTCCAACCTTTCAAGCACGTTAACCATTGGCACCAACCAGAGACTCCTTTTGTTAAACCTGTTGCCATTGAGTCAATTCAGATTCATAGTGACCCTATAGGACAGAGTAGAACTGCCCCATAGGGTTTCCAAGGAGCGCCTGGTGGATTTGAACTGCCGACCTTTTGGTTAGCAGTCAAAGTCTTAACCACTATACCACCAGGGTTTGTTATCTAGTGAGGTCTAAATTATTGTAAGCTATTTAAATCTGATTTTAAAAAGAAGTAATAAAGTTCACAAAGGACACGTATATCAAGTTGGGTTGGAATTCATTTTCAATTTATATCTACCTGAGATATTTATCATCAGAAAGGTTGAAACAGATGAAAAAGTTGTTTATTTCATTTATGTCATGAATCAACATTTATTAGAAATTTAGGCAACCACATGAAACTTACTTGATCATCTTTCTTCCTTTTTAATTTGAAAATGATGAATATTTATAGCATATAATTACCAAAAAGGAAATCTCAATCTCCATAGACTTTGTAAGAAATTTATAATTATCTACACACATATTTTTTTTCCCTCATGAAAAATGTCAAAAGTAAGACATGCTGCTTGTTGCTTTTATAAGCTTTTACAATTATATACAGCAGCAAGCTTTTTCTTTGGCTCTTTTCCTCCTGCTATGTTTTAAGTTTTACAAGTATTTATATTTTCCCATCAAGTCTTAAAATATGAGCAAGAGGTGAGGAATTTTCAGTTGAAGGTGGCTTTTGATTTTAAAGAGAAAGTAACAATTTAGGACATACAAAAACTATATTTTCTCTTCATTGGGAGACTTAAAAATGAATAGGAAATGTAAAAGGCCCACATTTGTTTAGGAAAGATGCTATCACACAAAGCCTTATTTGTTTGTTGCTATTCTTTCCAAAGTAATTCCAGTTTATATCAAGGACACCTACCGTCCAGTCACATTAATTGTAGACATCACTGATAAGGAACAAGAGTGATCAATCCCAGCTGATTACAACAGACCATTCTGCTAGGTAACTCTCCCCTTGCCTCCCCACCCCCACCCCCACCCCAAGACTGAATTGTACTCTGTGGTTCAATAATTTGTCTTCTCATGTAGCTGAGAGGAGGCAGTCTTTCGGATGGCCCAAAGGGGTATAATTACTCTCTGTTCCTTGCTCCCCACTAGCATCTTTGGGCTTCGGGGCAAACCATTGCACTTCCCCTTTGAAGCCTAATGGTTTGTCAGAATAAGCAGTAGGGCTACAGAGATACAATTCCAGGCTAACAATTGCAGGCTCGCACCCCCATGTCAGATTACCCCCCTCTTCGGGTGATCAGGTGGGAAAATTTGCACTGCACTATGTGTAATGAAATATACAACCCATGGAATATAAAACTGGGTAGGGCAAGATCCTTGAGGTCCTTCGTCCATGCTACAAGGAGAAGGGCCACCCGTGGAAGTTTTCCATCCCGCCCAGACAGCTTTTGAGCCAGGGAGGACCGCTCGTGATGGAACTTTCCCTGTTGTACATTGTCTGTTGTCTGTGACTAATTAAAACAGCTTTCACTATTGCCAACAGCATGTCTGTGTCTTGTGGGTACAACCTGATCAGGATAATGGATATAACACCCATGGAGAGGCTGGTGGAATTCTCATGCTAGTACTCTGTATGTACCAATGGAAGGCTTGCAAAAAAAACTTCAAAATTAGCTGACACTCAACCCACTTTGACAAGCTAGTTTTGTCCTCTCATAAAAAATAAAATAATGCAGTGGATAAAATTAGTATTCTGTATTAAATGAGTAATATAGACATAGAAATATGGCCTAAATTCCCAGAAGGCATTATCTCTTTCATTGAAAAACATGTTGTCTGAACAAAGAAGTAACAAAATGCACATATTTGTAAACTTTCAGCACTCATGCTTATAAATTGGACTTGACATTGACTGGCTGAGATTGTTTCTTATGCAATTAGAACAAATTCCAAGTGACCTAATAATTGTGAAAGTACTAAAAATTAATTGTTCTAGGCAGGTGAAAGCCATCATTCACTTTTGTCTTATTGACAATATTAAATGTGTACAGAGGAACATTTGGTCCATAGAGTTCATATGTGGCTACTGTGAGTTGACCATACTCCAAGGTGTCCATGGCTATTCTAGTACAACGATAAAATAACAGACTCTGTTTTCCCAATGTTTAAAATTATTCTCTGAGATAAGTAGGGCATTTTTGTGTTTTATATGTGGGGCTTGTCATAAGGTTTCATTTGAACAAAAGGCTCAATGGCTAAGAAATTAGAAAAAGCCTATCTGACAGGCTCAAATTCTTTTATCTGCAAATATCTAATACTCTCCATGTAGCAGCCAATAGGATCTTTTTAAAATATAGTTTTGGATTATTAACTCTTCTATTAAATTCTCACTAATGGTTCCCATTTCAATCAGAATAAAAACCCATTGCCATCAAGTCAATTCTGACTCATAGTGACCCTATGAGTAGAACTGTCCCACAGGGTTTCTAACTGCTGACCTTTTGGTTAGCAGCCGAGCTCTTAACCACTGTACCACCAGGGCCCCTCAGTCAGAATAGAATACAGTTTTTGTCATGGCTGACACACCCCTGTGTGAGCCACCATGTTCACCACTCCACGAAACCTCCCCCTTCGCTCACTCTCTTCCAGTCAAGTAGGCTCCTTGCTGATCCTTGAACATGCTAAGCCTGCTCTGGTCTCAGACCTTACTATTGCTTTTTCCTCTTTTTGGGATGTTCTTACCACTAGATATCAGTGTGCCTTCCACCCACCCACACTTCATTAAAATCTCTACTCAAGTGACTCACCACCGCTGAGGCCAAGTCTGGCAGTGCTGTCTAAAATAGTACCCCAAAGACTCTCTGTTCCCGTCCTCTGCTTTATTTTTTGGCTTAGAATTTATTTTCACCTGGAATACTATACACTTATAATATTATAATTATTTATTATCAATACGTCCCCATTAGAATGTAAGCTCCAGGAGTTCAGAACTTTGTGCTGTTCTCTGTTGTATCCTTAGTGTCTAGAACATGCCTGGCACATAGGAGGGCCCCAGGATATACGTGTAGACTGCCTGAGAAGAGTTCCTCCAGTTTTTAAGGCTGCTTACGTTATTTATGGGGAATAATTTGCACAATGATATTCTGGCTTAGCAATTCTCTCATTTAACCAACTAAGCTACTGGCTGAAGGCTGGAGGTTGGTTGACTCCAATGCTTTCACGATAGGATTCTAGAATTCTGAAGCATCAGTGGCTCCAAAGAGTAATGAGCCTTTACTGGAGCATGATTTACAAGGAAGGTACAAGGGAAGTATGGGGAAAATAGAGCTTGCTTACGTAGTATAAATTGTGATTCAGCTCTATTAATTTCCCCAGGATTTCATAGATATATATCATGAAACAGAGTTCATGTTTTTATTCAAGTTGGCAAAAGAAAAAAATATGCATCCAAATGGAGCATAATTCTGCCCTAAGTGTTACATGATAGGCTCTTTTACGTTTGAAAAACAGACTCTCAAGCCCAGTGCCTTGTTTGTTAAAAACCACAGTATTTCCTCCACATTACACTTGAGCAAATCTAAGACCTTAGAAGAAATCCCAGGCCATTCAACTGCTTTACCTTATACCACTTCTACGTAAGCAGTAAACTTTTTATAGCTCATTTATATATACATTTTTAAAAATTGTGTTTTTCAGGTTTATGCTACAGCTAAAAAATATTTATGTAGTGAGCAAGGAGAGTAACGGTGTTGTTTAGAGTAGTTTTTCAGGAAAACACCACCGTCTAGTTGGATAAAAGGGACTCATCCATTCCAACTTGAAGGCAGATACTTAAATGTAAATGAACTGAAACTTATAACAGAGACACGTTGTAGAAGTGTGCTTACCTGACGGGATTCCTGGCAGCATCTGGATCTTGGGCCGTGACTGAGCCTATCGTCGTGTTTATGTGAGCATCTTCTCTTATCTGTAGGATGTAGGCCAGTTTGCTGAAGACAGGAGGCTCGTCTACATCGTCCACCATAATTCTAACTGTGGCCGAATCTTTGAATGGGCCCAGGTAGAGAAAACGGGGTTCAACGTGAGGGTTGGAGGCTTCCACTTTGAGGGTGTACACTTTCTTCTTTTCAAAGTCCAAAAGCTTAGAAAGAAAAAGGACATCTTTCAAGCAGCTAAGACACAGAAAGCCAAGACATGAACCAGTTTTTGTGCAAATCACAGATAAATGAATGTGATCATATTGCTCATGACACATTAATGTGATACTGGGCAAAGGCATGAAAGATAAAATGTAATTACTTTTTCCCTACACACAGACGACAGGGCGGGAAGCAATTATAAAGTCTGCAAAGGAGTTCAGATGCCACACAACCCTGATAAAAGTGTGGGCTGAATCCATGCCCGCTGTTGACTTGGACATGGGTGGTGAGGTGCAGGGCGTCGTACTGGGCAGGAAAGGGAATCTGGAAGCAAGAGTCTGTTACAGATCCTTGTTTCGTTTTGTCTTTTAAATCCTTATATTGGACTAGAGGGGGCCATGCCAGAGGCAAGGTGGCAAATATGCAGCTGATTATTCTATGTCAGATGTTCTCACAGCTGGCTTTAATTAGAACTACCTGAGGAGGGTTGAAAAGTTGTCAAGGTCTGGTCCCTAGCCTGGAGCATTAAACCAGAATATATGGAGTGGGGATGGGAGTCTGTATACGTATACATATTTTTTTACTGGTGGTAAAAATGTATGTGACTCAGTATTTGCCAGTTCAACATTTTTTACATGTAGGGTTCAGTGACATTGATTACATTAATTGTGACGTGCAACCATCACCTATCTGTTGCCAAATTTTCCATCACCATTAACATACTCATTGCTTCCTAAACAATGGGGTACCTGTATTTTTAAACATCTCCCCAGTGGTTTTATGTGCAGCCAGAATTGAGAATCACAGGTTTGCATCAGGATTCCCTCTTCTTTTAATAGATTTTTTTTTTGTTTTGCGTGAGATGATACGGTATCCCAAATGATATCCTGATACGGGCATTGGGCTAATTATTTGCCAAAGAAGAGTGATCATTGTTGTCAAAGGTCTTTAGGAAAAGTGTCTCTGCTTCTGGAGACAGAGTGAACCCAAATGCTCATTGCTGACTTTTAGTTTTAGATGATAATATGACAAGGCTCACTAAAACCCAATTAATCAAGATGTTAGTGAATGTGATTTAGTCTGCTAGGCAAAATTTCAGTTTGAATCTGATAAGGCACCAAGAAAATGTAAAAGGTTAATGTACACTAATGAGCCTCCTAATTATGTTATAGTATAAAACATCAGTCTGGGTGTCACTTAAACATGTTTTATTGTGTTTCCAGATATTAAGCCATGTAATCCAAAGCTTAAGAAAAAGTGTTGTTATTTATAACCAGATATGCTTGTAATTTACCAGCAAACATGCTAGTGTGCTAAAGGAGAGGGAAAGTATTACACTATACGTGAAAAAAAGTGAAATCATTTAAAAATTTAACAAAATAAATATTATTTTAGCCCCAAAGTACAATATTGATTGGGTTACATTTTTGGTCACACTTTTATATATTGCATTGTGATGCTAGACAATTATGGGGGATAAATAATGAGTAAGTACAGAGGGAAAAACTACAAATTCAGAACGTAAGAAATTTATCATTGTGGTGTTATAAAAAGTAGCTAAAAAGGTGGTTAGAAGTTTGTGTTATTAATTTATTTTTGTGAGTACTGATAAATGTGATCTTTATAAATTCTCTGTTTCAGGCCACCTTGATCACTGTGGCTTGTATTACTGTTTTCCAATGCGTGTATCACAATTTGTAGTTAGACATTTTTTTTTTTTTTGCCCATTTCCTTCCTTTTTCTCTTTCCCTCGCTAGACTAGAAATTCCACAAGAGCAGAGGCCATCGTGTTGTACGTGCCATTGCACTGCCACCACCTACAGCCATGTCTGGCACTATTTGTTTATTGTTCATTTATATGATTTATTTGATGTATTTTTATGTATATAATTTGTTTATGTTACTTACCAAAAAAACAAACAGAAAACAAAACAAAAACCCATTGCTGTCGAGTTAATTCCCAGTCATAGCCACCCTATGGGACAGAGTAGAACTGCCCCATACGGTTTCCAAGGAGCAGCTGGTGGATTCCAACTGTCAACTTTTTGGTTAGCAGCTGAGCTCTCAACCACTATGCCACCAGGGATCTGATACTACTTACTTAAAAACCCATTGCCATTGAGTCAATTCCCAGTCATAGCGACCCTATAGGACAGAGTAGAACTGCCTCAGGGTTTCCAAGGGGCAGCTGGTGGATCAGAACTGCCAACCTTTTGGTTAGCAGCCATAGCTCTTAACGACTATACCACCAGGATTTCCATTACTTACTTAGGAGGTTCTTAATAAAAAAATACTGAAAGTATGGAAATAATGAATGCTTAAAATTATTTTGCACCTCTAAAAGCCAACCAAAGAGGTCTCAGTGTGATTTGAATCAGTCTTTTGTTTACTAATTAGAAAAAATAAAAATCAAAAGGAATGTTGTATGTGAGATGTAATTGCACTCAGTAACCTGGAAACCAGAAAATGAAACACGTTTATTTGTACGGTATTTAAAAAAAAGGCATCACCTTTTTGACAGTTATGATCCCTTCCTGGGTGTCCTGGTCAGTGATGACGTCAAACATGTCCAGCCCCTCTCCCTCTGTGATGCTGTACTCAATCTCAGCATTCTCCCCCACATCAGCGTCGCTGGCTTTGATCCTGCCAATTGGTGTACCCAGTGGGGAAGATTCAGGGGTTTTAAACTGGTATGTACCTATTAATCACCAGACAGATATAAGTCAAACATAGCCTAAGCATACTCTATCACAACCAAAAAATATATGTATATACATTTTTTCTAACAGTTCTTTCAGACATTACCACAGATGCAGGCAGATTTGTGCTTTACTCAAAATAATTAATGGTGTCCTATTCTCCTTACGTTGTTACTTTCATGATGGGTAAGGATATTTCTTCTCTTTCATGACCTGTCTCCTTGCAAATGGTGAGCATTTTTCTTGTCCTGTAAACAGGCTTCAAAGTTTATGGTGTGATTGTGAGAATGACTGAACTGCAAGAGCAGGGCACAGAAGGTTTCAGAGCCTCTGTTAGTGTGATCTAACAGAAAGAATATAAACGAACTTAACCTAAACGGTGACTGTAAGCCAACTACTAGGTATTCTTTAAAGGAGTGCTTTTTACCATTGCTAATAATAAGGCGGAAATAAATTACAGCAGTTTGGAGGATGTATCCAAGTAGACATTCTTTCCCCTATCCATGGAGCTGGGTCTAGCTGCAGAGTTAGGGATATAGGTAAATATGTTATGTGATAAAGCTCTTTTATTTTCTTTTGACTAATTCTTTTACGTTTTATTACAGTTGTTTTTTCTATACATAGATTTCTTCCATAGTTGGATTTGTATTACTAACTCAAAACTTATATTTAAGAGATATACATTTTTCTTATATCCTTATGATGCAAAATTAGTTCAAGCAGACTACATGTGAGTTTCCATTTAGATCTGCCAGGCCAGCATGTATTTAGAACCAAAAAATAAAATGGCAAAAACAAAACTTATGCCATTCTCAGCCATTATATTTTGCCAGTCATTCATGCTAATAGTTTTGGAAAAAAATTAAACAGACTATGACACCACTAAAATATAATGATCCAATAATATCAATCCCCTAAGTATTGGGCTTATCCTTGGTAAAATGGTAAGACAGGCCAAGTTTTTCTCTAGGGTATTCAATTACCATTTTAGAGGCTTCCTATTGGTTCGAGTCCACCCAGAGGCACCTTAGAAGAAAGGCCTGGAAATCTTCAAAAAAATCAGCCACTAAAAACCCTATGGAGTATAGTTCTACTCCAACACACATGGAGTGAGTCACCATCTGTCAGAACTGACTTGATAGCAACTGGTACCCCATTTGACATTCTCTCTTCCCTTGCCTTGGCACATTGTCCAGTAACCACTCACATGCTATCCAAAGAGACAGCAGAGTGAGCTAAGGGTCTCACTGGTACCAAGCTGCTGGTGAATCCTTGTTATCCTTCTATGGGGCATCTCCATATTGAGAAAGAGATTTTTGGGCAAAGTGTTGGTTATCCTGGTATTTTCATTTCAGGCCTCTGTGGGGGAAACTTTGGGGCTTATAAAACCTTTCTTCTACCCATCAAATCAGAAGTTAGTTATTCTGTTTTTTATCTTTAGCTAACTCTGATGAAATATGTAAACAAATAAAGAAAATAAAACTATTTCCTGTTCATGCATGTCTATCTCCATTCTAAAAGAAACCCACGTTAGCTGATCATCCTTAAAAACTGCCATGATTGAGTGAACAGTTTGTGTTCCCTGGAAGACAGGACTCCGGTAACTCAGGAGATCATGGTCAGAAAGGGATTTTGTTTTAGAACAAAAATTGCATTAAAATCACTTGGGCTGCTCTACTTAAAAGGGTGCTTGGTACAAAGTGGGCGTTCGTGAATGTTGTTATTCTCTTTTTCCCCATCCTACCTAATCATGAGAGTTAATGATTTAGAGATGACTTTTGGTATCCTAATTAACACAGAAACTCTTTATGGTTACAAATGGACTAAGTACATAGTTATTTCCACAGCTGTATTTTTAGAAACAGTAAAATGATAAATCCTCTCCTCACATAGCTTTGTGAGGATTTAAGAGATTACATGCCTGATTAAATTCACAAAACATAAAGTCACATTTTTCCTAACAAATAGTGGCATGCTTGTTATACATATGTTCTGCACAAGCAAATTTATGTCTGTGGTAGTCTTTTTAATAAGGAAGAATAAAATGATGCTGGCTTTAAAACAACAGTCATATCAGAAATTACTCAGCTAATTACCAATACAGAAACATAAATGTTCACATTTACTAAGGGTGAGCATGGTTGCCAATTCATTCTTCAAAAACGTGCCAACCCATTGCTGTCGAGTTGATTCCTACTCACAGCGACCCTATAGCCCAGAGTAGAAGTGCCCTGTAGGGTTTCCAAGGAGCGGCTTGTGGATTGAAACTGCTGACATTTTGGTTAGTAGCTGAGCTCTTAACCACTGTGCAACCAAGGCTCCCAAATAGATGCCAGTTCTTATAAACCAAAAAACTGAAGCCATTGTTGTTCTGTTGATTCCGACTCATGGCGGCCCCATGTGTGCAGAGTAGAACTGTGCTCCATGAGGTTTTCAAGGCTGTGACCTTTTGGAAGCAGATCACCAGGGCTTTCTTCTGAGGTGCCTCTGGATAGGTTCAAACCGTCAACCTTTTGGTTAGTAGTTGAGAGTTTAACCATTTGCGCCACCCAGGGACTCCCAGTTCTTACTAACTTCACTACTTTTGACAACAGCAACGTGGAAAATAAATATCATTCTTAAAGTTAGAGTTTTACAAATGTTCCTACTCTGGGGAAATCGAGGAGGATTGTCATTGACGTCAGTCAGCGTGATGTTCACTGTGGTGGTCCCAGATAATCCTCCCATCTGGCCGCCCATATCCTTGGCTTGAATCACCACTTGATACTGTTCCCTGTTTTCTCGATCCATGTTGAGCAAAGCTGTTTTGATGATACCTTTGGATGTGAAATTAAGGAGTGGAAAGGGATGTATTAAAAATACCTTACGGAATCATTCATTTATGCAGACAAACAGATTTCTGTCTACAATATGCAAAGCACTGTGCAGATATCATGGGTGACATAAAAATGGTTATATAGAGCCCTTATACTGAAGGAAATTACAATCATGCAGGGAGCTAGAGACATTTAAAAAAAAACAAACCAAACCAAAAACCAAACAACAACAACAAAACCCAAACAAGCTATAATAGAATGAAAATAAGTCTAAGTGACATCCTGTAAGTACAGACTGCAAGTAGTATAAATATTAAGTGTTACATATAACTTGGCATGTGGTATAATGGTATTCTAGAGTAGCTGCTTAATAAAAGACACTTAGGTGTATTATAGGGAAATTGTGAAGAAAGCTCATATACTTGAACTGATTCTTGCATTTCATTTTACTGAACTGGCTAATTGCTCCTCAAATACACCGACCATAAGGAATGTTCTGGGAATTTTCTAAGCCACAAAACTACGGTCTTAAGAAAACACAGCATCAGTTCTCATAATTATCATCTTGTATGATCCTTGAGAATTTATCTTTTCCTGAAGCTGACGTGAACATTAGTTCAACTGCTCCCAGCAGTGACCAACATGTTAAAGTTAAGTTAAATTTATGTCTATTGTTAGGTAGTTATAAAATAATTAGTTGAAAGAACTTCTAAAAGTTTGCTTAGTCTTGATAAAGGATTTATGCTTAAATTAACAACATTCCTTCAAAAATTACCCAACAAGACTTTATAACCTTCTCTGGTGGCACTTTCCCGGCTTAACAACTAATGAAGCTGAAAATGCCTTTTTTTATTTTTTAACAAGAATGCCTTAAACAACAGGTCAATTTTATTCCTATAGTCCTGGCTTCCCTGAAAGTGCAGCTGCTTTTCTTTCTGTAAATAATAGTACTTTTCTATTTAAATACAGAAGATCACCTTAGCCTTTTGTCCTTTAAGTTGAATAAGTCTGATTTTTCACCCTCATTGTTTTTCAATTCAGCATTTTCTTTCTCCTTGGGATTCTTTCCAAGTTCATTACTCCTTTTAACACACTGATTTCCAACTAGATGAAATAACCTAGCAAAGTTTTGATTTCTACTAACAATAATAGATTTTTGAAAAAAAAGTATAAAAGCTCAACTCCTATTATGATAGCAAGAATATGTGTAGAATTTACTTTATAATACAAATGGTATTTGTTAAAAACAAATCATCATAAGATAGTGTTATAGACTGAATTGTGTCCCACCCCCAGATATGTGTTGAATTCCTAATTCCTATACTTGTGAATGTGATCCTATTTGGAAATAGGGTAAAGATTGACAAGGAACCGAGGAATGCTGAAAGAGACAAGGGTCTGCCCCCAGAGCCAACAGAGAGAGAGAGCCTTACACTAGAGCCCCAAGCCCAAACCCACTGCCGTGGAGTCAATTCTGACTCAAAGCGACCCTATAGCACAGGGCAGAACTGCCTCATAGGGTTTCCAAGGCTGTAAATCTTTACGTAAGCAGACTGCCACATCTTTCTCCTGTGGAGCACCTGGTAGGTTCGAACAGCAGACCTCTTGGTTAGCAGCTGAGCACTTAGCCACTGTGCCACCAGGGCTCCTTACCCTAGAGGAGGTATCCTGAATTCGAACTTTCATCCCCCTGAATCATGTGAAAATGAATTTCTCTTTTTTAAAGCCACCCACTTGTGGTATTTCCATTACAGCAGCACGAGATGACTAAGACAGATAGTATGCTACTTTTTGGAGAAAGTACAGAAAAATGAGATGTTAAAAAAGAATCCTATTAAGGCAATTTGCTCTGTTGGATTAGGGCTGTATCAGTTAGGATAGGCTAGACGATGATGTGATAACCAACACTGCAAAATCTCAGTGGCTTAATAAATCTAAAGTTTATTTTTTGCTCACACTCAGAGTGGGCCAGCAGTAAACTCCACTCATCATAACACTCAAGCATCCAGGCTGGAGACCCCATCTCTACATAGGTTTCCATGACCACTGCGGCAAGGGGAAGGAGTGTGGTAGACTGAGCACCTAATCTAAAAGTTCTGCCTGGAGGTGACTCCTGCCACTGTTGGTCTCATCTTATTGGCCCAGATAAATCACATGGTTACATCTATCTTCAGGGATGGGTGGGGAGTTGCATCCTACCAAGTAACTAGAAAAAGTAGAATTGGAATATCGGTGAACAGTCCAATGGTTATCAAAAGGGATTGAGCTTTTAACTTCACCCAAAACTGAAAGGAAAAAATAAAGCAACGTATATGTTTTCTGAATCTACCCCTTGTAAATACGGTGGGTGAAAGAGTCATTGTCAGATTTCTTGATTAAAATGCTCTGGATGTCACGTTTACAAATACATCACTGGTGTTGGGTTGATGGATCTAAGGAAATTCAATCACACTGATTATTTTTATGAAAAATACGCTAGCTCGGCTGAGCATGTCCATTCAAATTACAGATTGTAAAAAGGTCAAAAAGGAATTCGAACCTGTTTCTGATTCAACTGAAAAATAGGGCTGCCCTTGTAGGATGCTATAGACAACTTTAGCACTGTTTCCATATGTTGGATCATCAGCATCAGTTGCAGTGACTTGGACAACAAAAGTGCCTGTAATGACAGAAACACAAAATGAAAATAAATTACAGCCCCATTTCTGATCCTTGAGACAGGTACATAAAGACAAGCATGATCTTACTATTGTTCCAAAACTATCAAAGCAAAGAAGTGGATGTTAGGTTAAAACACTAGGATTCCTGACTCTAAAAGAATGTCATCAACATTTATAAAGATTGTATGCATTATTCTAAAGATAAACATGATAATGATCATGACTTTGGATGAGACTGATTTCAATCTATCTCCAAGGGTGGATTTGATTGGACTCTTGCTACAGGGATTCTTGCAAGTTATCCAGGCCTCAGTCAATCAGAATCTGGCATTTCTATGTCCAGGGGATTAGTTTAGTAGTTACCGGATCAGGGACATGATGTTGCTGGAAATTCTGTGTCATGGATATTTTCTCTGCTGCAATGTGATGGTGTTGATGTGAAGCCTGAAAATGCAGCAGATATTTTGTGACCTTAGAGATGCTAGCGTGAGGACAAACCTTACCCACTGCATAGCACAGAAAATTACAGAGAAACAGAGACCAACTGAATATGTCCAATGCCCACTTTTATTTGGGACTTAAGTAATATGGCCAATAAATACTTTTATTATTTAGTTTGAGTTGGGTTTTCTGTTACTTGCAAATAAAAGCATCGCAAATGATAAAAATATTCTATAATTCTAAGAAGTTGAAGGACTTTGAACTTATAAAAAGCAGGTTTGGATTAAATAAAGAATTAACTGGAACAGCAGAGCGTAAACATCTGGAACCTGTAATTCCAAAGATGGTTGTAAATTAAGTATACAAAGAAAGCTATGATGTTTCAGATCAGAGTTCTTGTTTAAGGGACCACAGTTGCCTAACCTCCTTAAAATTCCATGCAAATTTTTATGTGGATGGCTGCATGTATATTTCACTGAAAAGAAGGTCCATATATTCTCAAAGGGGTCTGTGATTTCAAAGAAACGTAAGATCCTCTGATTAAGATCATTTTATAGCTGACTTTTGACATTTATATTAAAAAAAAAATAAGCCATAGCTATACTGTTAGAGTTCTCCCATCCACAAAGGGAGAAGAGAAGTTGCATTTAGGGCATATTAGAATTTTTACAATCCTTTAGTAATATCTAATCAACATTTAAGGAGCCCTGGTAGAACAAAGGTTAAAAGCTAGGCTGCTAACCAAAAGGTTGGCAGTTCGAATCCACCAGGCGGCTCTGCAGGAGAGAGACCTTGTGATCTGCTCCCGTGAAGATTATAGCCTTGACAGCACCTAACAACAACAACAATCAACATTTTATTTACTGAACAAATTATTGTACTACGTTGGGTGTTGGATGTTCTGGAGGACATAATGCTGCATAAGGCAGAGAATTTACTCTTGTAATTTAGCAAGGGTGGTGGGGAAAATGAGATCATTATATGATTTTAGGTAACAGTAGAAATCAACAAATACCCAAGTTCCTATCTGACATAAATACAAAATTTGATTGCTTTTAAAATATGATTAACTGGACGTTTTGAGTGCCTATTAGTTGCCAGATATCATACTAGGGGCTGTTTTCTCATCCGATCTTCATGATAACTTGTAGGAGTTGATATTTATTTTTTATAGATATGGAACTGGAGGATCAGGGAAATCAGGTAAATTGTTCAAGGACACACTGCTGGTAATTACTAGAGATAGTTTCAAACTCAGATCTGTTTGACACCAATATCTATTTATAACACCTTGCCCTTGGTAGACACTATTTTTATTCAACTTTTCTAGGATGCTTTTATATATCACAATGATGCCATGTTGATTCATGATACTGATGAAGATCAACATAATACTGTGCCTGCATCCAAGAATCTTTCCTTTTTGAATGCACATTAGTGCTTATTGCCTCTCAGTTTTTGTAAAACATTCAATTCTATAATGATGTCAGAAGTGAATGGCACTCCCTAGAGCTGTGCAGTGTACAACCTGCGTTATCTAGTTGCAGCAGCCTTGGATGATGATGATGAAGAGATTGCCCTTCATTAACTCATCCTGTCTTTTACCAGCTAGAGAAAACATATTTTTTTCCTAACAAATTTTCTACTAAAGGAATTTCAGTCCTCTTTTTTGCTTTGGTGAGGAATTGTGATTTTTCTAATAAAACAAAGTGGTTTCAAGTAATGAGATTAGCTGTATTTCTTCATGAGAAAAAATCTGGGTGTTTTACAACCATTTCAGTGGGTTGGATATTTTCAAACTCTTGGATCTGTGAACTAAAACGTCTCCATCTCTGACTCACAGGATTATAGAGTTAGAAAAGTTTTTATTATGTAATTTCAGCCCTTTAGAATTTGATACTGAGCAAAAATAAAAATAACCCTTTACAAGTAGTTTAGAATTTGTCAGTGTCTCCCCTGAAGTATTTTAATGTGGCTAAGAGCGATATCAGTAGAGTTTTTTTCTAAATTTAAATCCGGTTTACCTTCTTCCAATTAAACAAATTAAATCCACACATATTAAATTTAAAGTTGGTAGTAGAATTATGCATAAAATATTAATTCACAATAGTAAATGTCATGTTTTTCCACGAATGATTTCCACCAATTAGGAAAGGATATATATCCCTTGGACATCATCTGCATATTGTTCATGGACTTAAACAAACAAACAAAAACCTTTTCTTTAAGTCTTTTTCTTAAAAATACAACTGTTGTTACTCTGTAAATTAAGCTTTTATTTTCCACTGGGGAGGTCCTTATCTGGAGCCTAATACCAAAGTGGGCTAAGGGAAATAGAGAAAGCTGCTTTCTTCTAGCCCAAGAAATAAAGTAGAGAGAAGTCAGAGGGTAAAGGCTCCTGCTTTGGGAGTTGAGATGGGAGAGGAAGTAGATGAGATGGTCTCTCTTTCCATCCCCCATCCTCTGCTGCCACTTTTCATACCCCCACCATTAGAGCAAATGCTGTTTTCCTAAAAATAAGAACATAAGTAAGACTAGAGAAATATTTAGAAACATGGATGCACTTACAAAAAGGACATAAATGGATTGTTTGAAATATGGTACTTTCAGAATTTAGCATCTAAGTGCATTCAGTGTGGTACTGAACGCTGTTCTAGAGGAGTGTTTGTTTTTGGTTGAAGACTCAAAGCTCACTCACCGACATCAGACATTTCGGGGACGGTGGCCGTGTAGACCTCCTTGGTGAATATCGGTTCATTGTCGTTGATGTCATGGATTTTGATGATGAATTCAGACTCGGGCTCCACAGGTCTGCCTGTCTTTCTGTTTACAGCTTGAGCTCGAAGGATGTAAACAGGTTTTTCTTCCCTGTCCAGCCTCTTGGTGGCCTGTATATCGCCTGTGTTTTCATTGATAATGAAGAGATCTCCTGCTCCATCTCCTGAAAGGATATATTTAAGTGATCCATCTCCTCTATCCTGGTCTGAATGTAACTAGTGTAGAAAAAAAAAAATTAAAGAAAGTAAAAGTCAAGCACGTGATCCTAGAATGAGTTTGTCTTTATGATGCATGCTATCTCAACTTTCATTTAGTCCTACGTAAGTGATTCAGGTTTTTATCTTTTTACTATTTACATAAATCCTTAGTAGTAAATGCCTTTCATTAATGAACATGTTTCTTTATAATCATAGAATCTTTCAGAACTGGAATACAGCTTGGGATAATTTAATAAACCTTCTTATTTTGAAGAAAGGGAAACTTAGGGCCAGAGTAATAGCATGATGCCCAAGGGCATATTAGCCTGACTAGAATGAAACTGGAGCCCCAGTGGCATAGTGGTTAAGAGCTCAGACTGCTAACCAGAAGGTTGGCGGCTGAAATCCACCAGTTGTTCCTTGGAAACCCTATGAGGCAGTTCTACTCTGTCCTATAGGGTCACTATGAGTTGGAATCGACTTGAGAGCACACAACAACAATAAGAGAATGAAACTCCGATTTTTACTACATTATTACATTATCTTATTTGAACAGTTTTCAGATTTTGCTAATAAATGCTCCTCCTCATTGCTATGTACAGAAGTAATATACTATGTAGACAAATAATATACTATTGAGAAAAGGACTTGAGTTTTTGAATTAGAGAGACCTGGTATGTTCTACCTCTACATTTTACTTTCTTGGTGAACTTAGGAAAGTTGGTCAATCTCCTTGAGTCTAATATGATGACGATTATAATCACTTTTCTCAGAAGCTGTATATGAAATTCAAATTGAAACTTACAGGGTTGGGGGGAAAAATGACCTTTAACATTCAGATTTTAGTTTAATATAGGAAAGGACGTTCTAATTATTTGAGCTAGCCTAAATTTTAATAGTTTTCCTTAATGAGGTAGGGAGTTCCCTGCTCCTGAAGGTAATCTAGCAAAGGCATTGATGACTAATTGTCAGGCTCTCAGTAAATGCTTAAATTAAATGAAGGCTAACATACCTTTCCAGTGGAAGATGATGTTCCTAACTTGGAAAAATAGCACATCTCCCAAAGATTAGTTCCACAATGCTGAATATCCTATTGCTTGCCTTTTTTTTTTCTCTTTCTCCCTTCCAACAAAAGTTTAAACAGTATCTCACAGATCTTTAGATAATCAAACCCTATCCACAAATGATCAAAAAGTGCTTTTTATTGAGGAAAACTATTTATAAATCCTAAGAGTCATAAGACAAGGTACTTTTAGTGGAAAGGCTATTAATCTCTACCTTATTTCAACTAAACCAAAGTATGGGCAATGTTACAACAATGGCAACAATAACAACAGATATATCAAGCCTGTGTCCTCTTGATTAATACTGTACAAAATACTCAGAGAAGTGTCTGCAAACAGATTTGAAAATAGAATCTTGAGCAAAAAGGGGCTTTTAAAATAACTTAACCCTATCATTCTTTAAAAAAAACAAAAAAATTAACCCTGCCTTTCTAAAAATTCCATGATTTCTATGGAATATCACTTATACAAAATGCTGAAAGAAAAGGGTTCTGTGGTCCAATTAGTTTGGGAAATAATGCATATCCCGCCCCTTTAAAGGGTGACCCAGCGTCCACCAACATATGAAAGCTTTTTAATGCCTGCAGTTCAAAGCTATTCCTGACTTTGTTTAATCTAGGTTTACCTAACTTTCTTGCTTGAATGTTTTTTGGGTGTCACCCATATTAGTATCCCCCATAAATAATTTTCTAAGAAACACACCTTGGGAAGCATGAACTAATTAAATTCATCATTTTAAAGTCAAGAAAACAGACTTTTATGGTTATGAAGTGTTTGTGTAGTGTTTCCACAATCACACAGCGAGTGTGAAAGACTCAGAAGATTGGAACTTGAGTGCAAAAAGAGGACCTGTAGATCATTCAGTGCAACCTCCTCATTCTTCCAGATAGGAAGGAACACTGTGTCCAATACCACAGGGCTCACGCTAGTTAATAGCAGAGTTTGGTGAAAAGAATATTATTCATACAATTAGTAGCCTCGAAAGCAATTTGGCAGAAATAATGGAAGATAAATTCAAATGGGGAGGAAATTGCTCAGAAGTGAGGGAAACGCAATAAGAAATGTAAAACAAGAACACTACATGATTTGTGTCATGTGATATGCTAAGGAAACACTGAAACCATGATTGCACAGAAAGAGTCACTGGGGAAACTTCAACTCTTCATCGTCAAATTCTAATGACTGAAGACAGCTTTTAAAAGGCTATTTCATTAATTCATGAGGAAGGAAACCAATGTCGTTGCCCATTGGATCCTCACTCCAGAGCAGCCATGGTCAGCAGCCTGGCACAGTGCAAGGGGGCACTGTACCCCAAGTCCTAAGCATGGGTCACATTCATTCTCTTTCACTCACCTAATCTAAGACCTTAGTGAAGTCCACTAACCTCCCTGTGCCACAATCCTTATCAGTAAAATGAGGATAATGAGAACTATATGACACAGCAGTTGTGAAGATCTGATTAAAGACTACATGTACATACTCCATTAACTGCTACAGAAACACGCAATAAAAGCATGATATTTGTTTTATAAATTATGAAGTGCCTTCCAAATTTAAGATACTGCTATTATTATTATCAGCTTTTAGTTCATCATAAGAATGTTTTTGCTCTTATTATGACATTGAGAACTTTGTTTTGAGGACTTTGAAAACCCAATTTTGCTAACACAAGGTAAAATCTGGTATCAAAAGTCAGAATTCTTCTACCGGGTGGTAACCGCTGGCTTTACATGTGATTTATTATATTCCGCATTCCACTAGCTTGTAGGCTCCCCTTGGCCAGTTCTTCCATCACTTTCAATATGTAATTGTTGCACACTTGGTAGGTGGATACCACATCTGGTCAAAAGATTTACTCAGGTAAAAGTAATGAGAAACTTATTTTTAGCTGTCAGGAGAGACCATTTCGATGACTTACAAAACCAGCACCAGAGATCATATAAAAGGGCAGAGGAGACACCCAACAGGAGTGTGAACAGAGAGCTTGCTGTGCCAATCTCCATTCTGATTGATCAATATTTGAAACCCAGTGGGAATATGAATCTCTTCGCTCAGGCACTGTCTGGTAAGAAGACAATTTAACCTCATCCCCCCAAAGTGCAATATCTGAGTCTGACGAAGTGCACACAGCATAAACTTCCAGAAGCCTGCTTGTTTTCTTCTCCCCATTCTCCCCTCCTTCTGCTCAGCTCCCCTGGGGCCCCCTCTCTTCTCTGTTCTTGGGGAAAAGAGGAAACCATACGACATCAGTGCCAGGGAGAGCGGTGGTGACAAGCAGTGTTTATTGAGCACTTAGATTTTAATTGGATTTTTCCTTTTGTGATGTCATTCATCATGGCCGCTGTAAAAGATAGAAGTTAAACAACAGGAAATAAAAGGTTGTAGGCTGCCCAAGGCATGTTTTTACTAATTTCAGTTTAATGTGGCTGTTCCATTAAGTGTAATCATCTGGTTCATTTTTAGCAATTCACCATCAAGTAAAAATTAACCACTTCCCTCAGAAATCACATCTCATCTGTGGCTGGCAGGCCTTTTTACTACCGTACCTGTAGCATTTTGTTCCAGAAGGAGCTTTTGGTTTTTCTGTTTCTCTGTTGCTTTTTTTATTTTATTTTTTAATGCAGTGCTATGGCAGATAAATACAAGCATTTGTGGATATGGACATGGCCCCATGGAAGAAGTCACCAAAGCAATGCCAGCATTTTTGACTGCTGGGTGCTGTGTGCCACTGGGGACACAGCAGCTTTTTACCTGTTACTTGTGCTAACTCCCAACGTGACTTTGAATCACATTCAAAGCTATAAAATTAATCATACAGATCTTTAGTGGTTTATGAAGCTAGCCAGTGCGTCCCCATTCCTCCCATTACCTTTGTGCCACTTAGTCACTATCTGTGTCAGTAACCGTATGGGAGTCTTTTAAGCAAAAGAATTGCTGAAATAGAAAACAGGGTCTAAACAAAAGTTCGAACAGAACAAGGGGATACTGCATAGCTTAAAATCAGGAAAGGTGTGGGTAAGGGTTGTATCCTTTCACCATACTTATTCAATATGTATGCTGAGCAAAAAGTCCAAGAAGCTGGACTATATGAAGAAGAATGGGGTATTGGGATTGGTGGAAGACTCATTAACAACCCACGATATGCAGATGACACAACCTTGCTTGCTGAAAGTGAAGAGGACTTGAAGCACTTACTGATGAAGATCAAAGACTACAGCCTTCAGTATGAATTACACTTCATCATAAAGAAAACAAAAATCCTCACAACTGGACCAACAAGCAACATCATGACAAATGGAGAAAATATTGAAGTTGTCCAAGATTTCACTTTACTTGGGTCCACAATGAATGCCCGTGGAAGCAGCAGTCAAGAAATCAAATGACCTATTTGCATTGGGCAAATCTGCTGCAAAAGACCTCTTCAAAGTGCTGAAAAGCAAAGATGCCACTTTGAGGACTAAGGTGGGCCTGACCCAAGCCATGGTATTTTCAATAATCTCATATGCATGCAAAAGAAGAATCGATGCCTTTGAATTATAGTGTTGGCGAAGAATATAGAATATACCATGGACTTCCAGAAGAATGAACAAATCTGTCTTGGAAGAAGTACAGCCAGAGTGCTCCTTATAAGTGAGGATGGTGAGACAAAGTCTCACCTATTTTGGACCTGTTATCAGGAAGGATCAGTCCCTGGAGAAGGAGATGATGCTTGGTAAAGTAGAGGGTCAGAGAAAGAGAGGAAGACCCTCATCAAGATGGATTGACACAGTGGCTGCAACAATGGGCTCAAACATAACAATGACTGTGATGTGGCGCTGGACCGGACAGTGTTTCATTCTGTTGTACATAGGGCCACTTTGAGTCAGAACTGACTTGACGGCACCTAACAACAACAAACAAAAGTTTACCCATTGCCGTCAAGTCAACTCCAACTCATAGTGAACCCACTAGCTGCTCTGTGGGAGAAAGATGTGGCAGTCAGCTTCCGTAAAGTTTACAGCCTTGGAAACCCCATGGGGTAGTTCTACTCTATCTTATAGGGTCGCTATGAGTTGGAATTGACTTGGTGGCAGTGGGTTTGGGTTTTTTTTTTTTTTGGTTAAACAAAAGTCTTATCTAGATGGCAACATAGGGAAGGTACTTACAACAGCCTGAAAGGAGCCTAGGGAAGAAAGTCTGTGATTTTTTTTGCTGAAATGAAAAATCAGATTATGTCTAATACACTTGTTCAGCGTAGTACAAATGAGGCAGTGACTTGGCCTTCACCAGACTAATGAGGACAGAGCCCTAGGCCATGGCAGTGCCACAAAAGGGAAGGAACCTGGGTTTTGGAATAATCTCATGTCTGTCCAGCCTGTAATGTGAAATAGAAATGAATTTTATCTTACTTCAGGCATTATATTTTGAACTTTTTTGTTACAGTAGTTCTGCCTCTACCTTAACTTAGTGGTTCTCAAACTGTGGTCCCTGGACCAGCAGCTTCAGCATCACCTGGGAACTAGTGAAAAATGCAAATTCTTTGGCCTAACCTACTTCCAGAATCAAAAACGCAGGAGGTGTTGTCCAGCAATTTGTGTTTTAAGAAGCCCTTCAGGTAATTGTATGCTGAAGTTTGAGAAGTACTGAATTAACTAATACAATCATATGGTTAAAAGCATGACCTTGGGCAAGAGAAAGAAATGGGTTTAAATTCATAGTACGTACTACCCATGTAACCTTGGCAAAGTTACCTAATCTCTCCAAGTCTCAGTTTTCTCATTCACATGATGGGAATAATAATGATACCTAGTTTACAGGTAGATTTCTTTGAGTATTAAATAAAATAATGTATATAAAACACTTAGCAGAAGGCCTGGCTCAGAGAAAGGCTTCAATAAATTAATCTTGCATCATAAACACAAAGTATTCAGAAGGTAGATTTTGAAGGCTAGCCGAAGGCCTGGCTCAGAGAAAGGCTTCAATAAATTAATGTTGCATCATAAACAAGAAGTATTCAGAAGGTAGATTTTGAAGGTGAAAAGATTTGGATCTAAATTCTGAATTTCCTGCTAATCAGCTGAATTTATTAAATTCTCTTAGTCTTTATTCCTTCATCTATAAGATGGAACTCACAATAATTATCTTTGCCAGCTATATTCCTGCTCTATTTGCCCCTTAAATGTTGGTATTCCTTAAGTCTTTGCCATAGGTCCTAGTCTTTCCTCATTCTACGTACTCTCTTCAGATGAGTTCATCTATTTTCATGGATTCAATTACTATCTATGTGCCATTGATGCCCAAATCCATATATAATTCTAGGGCAGATCGTTTTCTTGAAATCCAAAGTCAAGGGTACCATTGCATCCCAGACAAATCTTAGACAACTCACATTCAGTATGTCCCAACTGAGTTCATCACCTTCTCTCCAAAACCTGTCCCTCCTCTTGTATGTCCCATCTCTGCGAAAGGCCACTAGGAAGTCACCCTAGACCCTCCCCTTTGCCTCCATCCCTAAATTCACTAAGTCACCAAATCCTGTCTATTCTATCACATATATCCTAACTCATCTACTTTTCTCTATTTCCACTGCTGACACCCCGTTCCAAGCTACCACCATTTCTTACTGGCCAATTGCAATGAGGCCCTCCTAACACACAT
>NW_004444071.1:2324890-2326849 GCF_000243295.1 Trichechus manatus latirostris | reverse complement strand
AACATTAGGCACGTGGTCAAACTCGGGGGCAGCAATCTGAGGGAGGAATTCAAGTTATTGCCTCAGATCGGAGAAACTTCCTTTAATAACTAATTAAATCTCCATACAATAAAATCAACTTGTATTGGATTTGTTGGAAAGAACAGAACAGTTACATTAGAAGTACACTGAGTACTGGGTTAGAAGAAATCACCTATTAAGGGTGAAGAAGCTGCAGGATTTTACTGAACCATATTTCAAGTATTGTCCTTGTTACAGAAACTAATGGACAACAAATAGAAAGTCCTTCTTTTCACTGAAACATTGTTCCATAATAAAATAATTTGACTTTATCAACCAAGAACACTTAAAATCACTTTTTGGTCTGTGGAATCGCATAAAGCAATGAATGAAAAACATCTTACTACCTGCCTTTTACAAACTTTCAATTTTGTCTTGGAAATACTGACTCATATATATCTTATACAGAATAAAAGAAGAAATTAGTCACCAGTACTATTATCATTAGTTGGGAATAACAAGGTAAGTAAAAAGCTGACGTACAGTACACAAGGAACTTATAAGTTAGACAAGGTAGAATTGAAGAATTTGTATGGTCTTTGATGGTTTAAGAAGACTTGGAGAAGCTTAGATTACTGATGGGAGAAAAATGACTTAGCAAACAGTATGCGTGCGTGGCATGGTTTCAAAGCTCAGTGTGGGAGAAAATCAGAGGAGGCCTTGAGTATGAGCCTGGGGTAATAAAAGCAATAAAGTCAGCTGAAATAGAAACACTCCTTCCCTTGAGTTGCAGGGTCACGTATTTTCTCACACTGCACTCAGATGTGCAAGGGAAGATGAAGCTTCCTTATTTTTTTATAGCTTATCCCTCAAGCCCTAATCCCATCGAGTACGAGGAACTTGATATTAGTATGAATATCGAGTCAATAATTTAGTGCAATCCAGTAAAGTTTGCCTGACTCAATAGCACAGTCTCTTTAGATGATTCTCTTAGATAAACCTGGGTCTTTCTGGTTTCTGCTTTATCCCCCACCCCTGATTCTGGCCAAGATGACATCTGGGTGCATGAAGGAGAGGGTCTCATATGGCCTGTATCAGAGGGGAATTAGGAGGCTTTTAGCTTTTTGAGCCAAAGGTGGCCCTTGTACTTCCCTCTGGCCTTCTGCTCTGTAGGGCGATTACTTTCCTCCTTAGTCTCTCATCCACTACTTTGCTCAGTAGAAAAGCGGGTGGAGTCATGGTCTCGGCTCTCCAGGGTCAAGGTGACTAGTGTCACCCTGTCTTCCCCATTGCTATCACACATCCATTGGGGTCTGACTATGACTTCTTTATTGCTCTTGGCCCATGTGGTCATGGCTACAGGGTTGCTTTATCCTCAGTAGGTATCACCTATGGTGTCTTCTCCATTGTTTCTTGCCCTGGAGAATCCCAGGAAGGCTCCTGGGAGCTAACCCGGGCCTTCCCCCTCACCACATCATTGCTCCAAGGAAAAATGGGCAAAAACAACTCTGCTTTCACCTTTATCCATAATCTTGCCATTGCTCCCCTCTGGGACTTGTCTCAGGAGAGTAGAAATGAGAGTATGTGTTTGCGTGTTTCAGAGCCAGGAATGTGGAATCCCTTCTTCAGTTTTAGGAATTTCCCATGAAGTGAGTTTGGGTGGGAGGAAGAGCCAATTCCCACTATAACACCTGAAAAGACAACTGGGGTGGAAACATGACCTGCAGCCCAGAGCTGAGCACGAATAATATTTGGTGATTATATGTATACATGGGATTAGCAAGCTTTATTCTAGCTGACCAGGCCCATCTCCTGATACATTAAATGGGAAGTAAATGAATCTAGAGTATCTCTTTTTATCTGACAAAACCTCAGATCAGGCTGCCTCTGTATTTCATGTTCTTTTTCTATCACACCATGTTGCCTCTTACAATGAGCTAAAAAATTATTTTCTTCTAC
>NW_004444071.1:2321846-2323833 GCF_000243295.1 Trichechus manatus latirostris | reverse complement strand
AAATGTCTCTAGACATTGCCAAATGTCCCCTGGGGACAAAATTGCCCCCAGTTGAGAACTACTGATCTAATTCTTCCTAGCTATCTATCCATCCTGAGCCCTTGTGATGCAGTGGTTAAAGTGCTCGGCTGCTAACTGAAAGGTCGGCAGTTCGAACCCACCAGCTGCTCCACAGGAAAAAGATGTAGCAGTCTGCTTCTGCAAAGATTTACAACCTTGGAAACCCTAAGGGGCAGTTCTACTCTGTCCTATAGGGTCACTATGAGTCAAAATCAACTTGACGGCAACAGGTTGTCTATCCATCCATCCATATTTCCACTCTTCTATCTTGTGTACCTTGTAACTTTTTAAATGCATTCAAATAACACCTAAGGGTTCAATCTCTTATCTTTTGTTAATAACCACTGAAACAGACCTTGTGTTATGTGGAAGGGAATTTTTGACAAAGTGCTAAAAGCTAAAGAATTTTAGAACTAAACGCGGGAGAAATATATTAATTCCCTTGACATTTATCTTTTACACTCAATACCTGGAGTTTAATGTCAAAAGTACCAGAGTAACTATTAAATGAACAAAACTTTAGTGCTACAGTAGTTGAGGTAAGCAGAATTATGCTCCTCCTGCCACCAAGAGATGTTCATGTGCTAATCCCTAGAACCTGTGAGTATGGTACTTCACCTGGCAAAAGACATTTGCCGATATGATTAAGATGGAGAGATTATTCTGGATTATGCGGTTGTGCCCTATATAATCACAAGGATTCTTGCAAGGCAAAGAAGAAAACAGGAGAATCAGAGTCAGGTGACAATGGAAACAGAAGGGAGAGCGGAGGGAGAAAAAGGGAGGGAGAGAGAGTGAAGAGAGATTTGAAGATACTACACTGCTGGCTTTGAAGGCAGAGAAAGGGGCGACTAGCCAAGGAATGCAGGCAGCCCATAAAAGCTGCAGAAGGCATAGCTCCCCAAGAATCTCCAGAAGGAAGCAGACCTGTAGACACCTTGATTTTAGCCCTATATGACCCATTTTGCACCTCTCACTGTACGATAATACATTTGTGTTGTTTTAAGCCACTAAGTATGCAGTAATTTTTTTACAGCAGCAATGGGAAACTAATCTTTGAAATACAAGGTGAACTGAAACTGCACGCGGTCCTTCAAGAATCCCAGGGTGAGAGGGAAGGAAACCAACTCTTGCCGAGCACTTACTATGTGCTAGGTACTGTGAGGGTGCTTTGTGTGTTACACCAATTAACTCTCACAATGACTCCAGGCGATAACCTTATTTCCTGCAATTTTCAGATGAGGAAAATGAGGGCAGAGTTAACCCAAAGTGAAGGGCAAAGCCAGGAATGATGTCAAGACTTGCCCAACTTCAACGTCAATGCTCTTCTGCTCTACAGCAGGCTGTAAACCAGCATCCTCCATAGTGAATAAAAAAGTTTCTGATTCATTGTATTTATTACATTAGACCCCAGGCAGAGTTATTTGTAAATTGTATCAGCACAAATTATACAAAACGTAATAGATGTTGTTGTTCATTTGGAATTTATCAATTAAACAAACGCTTTTTAGTTTATTAACTGCATGAAGTTATTCCCCACAAAAGGCATTGTTTACTGCATTCACTTGGCTTTGAAGTCCAAGGCCCTTGTCTTGGCAGACTGCGACATTAGTCTCAGCTCCTGCTTAGTCTAACATTTTCATTTTCAAAAAGCCAGTGGTAAATCAAAATGAGAGCCAGAAACCCAGTCAAAAATTGATTTAGCAAGGCATTGTAACTCACGAGTTACAATCCTACCTTTTTGCCTACAGCAATTGCCAAATCTAAGGACACACACACACATTCTCTCTCTCAGTCTCTCTTTTTCTTTCCCTCTCTCCCTCTGTCTCTCTCTCTGACACACACATCTTCGAAAACAATATTAGCAGACAAATGCAAACATTTGAGACATGATGATTCAAACGGCAGAAATTTAAAAAAAAAAAGT
>NW_004444071.1:2318714-2321294 GCF_000243295.1 Trichechus manatus latirostris | reverse complement strand
ACTGAGCTCCAGCTTTGAAGTACTGTTTCATTTCCCCACTGTTATGGATTGAATTGGGTCCCCCAAAAATGTGTATCAATTTGGCTAGGCCATGATTCCCAGTATTGTGTGACTGTCCACCATTTTGTCATCTGATGTGATTTTCCTATGTGTTGTAAATCCTACCTCTATGATATTAATTAAGCAGGATTAGAGGCAGTTATGTTAATGAGGCAGGACTCAGTCTACAAGATTGAGCTGTACCTTGAGTCAATCTCTTTTGAGATATGAAAGAGAGAAGCGAGTAGAGAGACGGGTGGACTTCATGCCAGCAAGAATGAAGAACCAGGAGGGAAGCGTGTCCCTTAGATCCCAGGTCCCTGTGCTGAGAAGCTCCTAGAGCAGGGGAAGATTGATGACAAGGACCTTCCCCCAGAGCCAACACAGAGAGAAAGCCATACCCTGGAGCTGGTACCCTGAATTCGGACTTCTAGCCTCCTAGACTGTGAGAGAATAAATTTCTCTTTGTTAAATCCATCTGCTTGTGGTATTTCTGTTATAGCAGCCCTAGATAATTAAGACACCCAGCATGTCAGAAATACTTTCTTCTACTTTAATATCTTAATACTATGGTGTAAGGGAAGAGCATTAGACTTCCAACGATTGTTAGATACCAATGATCGTGAAGATGGTGCAGGATCAGGCAATGTTTCATTCTGTTGTCTGTGGGGTCGTCATAAGTTGGAGCAAACTTGATGGCAATTAACAACGACAACAACACTAGACTTAACTGTGTCGGAAAGTTGGACTCCAGTCCCAACTTTGGTACTCTGCTGGCAATTGAAGTACAGTCTCTTAACTCCTCTAAAACTATTTCCTTACAAACGCAAAAGAATATAATCATGTTCAACTGGCCAAGTGCTTATGTTGATCACATGAAGCATACTTGTACACATGAGAGCACTTTATAAACTTTAAAGCCCGATAAAATATGAGGAAGTATTATCCTTGCTCCTAATCTCATTACAAATTTTCTGCAATGATAATCTACTAAAAAATAACCTATGATGCCTTTTTATCTCACCTGCCGTGATTTTCTCTTGTGTTGTGTTTTCTGTTCTGTCTCTCCCATCCCATGCCCTGCGCTTCTTGCAATGTTACTTGATGTTTTGCATTGCAGTAAAGATTCTGAGTGCTACATTTTCATTTTGAAACTCATGTAAATGTTGTCTAGACTGTTGAAAAGGAAATAAAACTGAACGAAGTACTGTCATCTGAGTTTGCCTAAGTCACTTAATTTTTTCTATTTGATTATAAAATGGTATTTCCCTTTAAAAGGCAGCTAGATTGGAAACTGCCAAGATCAAAGCTGTAATACAAGGTACATAGGTTCCCCCTGCTTTATTTATTTATTTTTTACTTACTACATGTTGTTGGGAAGATAGATAGAACACTCAAGATAAAAATAGGATAAGAAAACAATTGCTTACAATCCCTTCTACTTTACTTGATTCCAGGAGTCCCTGTGTAATGCAAACAGTTAAGTGTTCAACTACTAACTTAAAGGTTGGTGATTTGAACCCACCCAGGGGCCCCTCGGAAGAAAAGCCTGGTGATCTGCTTCCAAAAGTTCACACCTTTGAAGACTTTATGGAGTGCAACACATGGGGTCACCATGAGTCTGACTCAATGGCAATTGATTTTTACTTGACTCCTAAAGGGGCAGTTGGCTTCCCAGAGGGTAGTGGTTAAGTGCTATGGCTGCTAACCAAAAGGTCGGCAGTTCAAATCCACCAGACACTCCTTGGAAACTCTATGGGGCAGTTCTACTCTGTCCTATGGGGTTGCTATGAGTCAGAATCGACTCAATGGCAATGGTTTTTTTTTTTTTTTTTTTTTGGTATATATATGTGTGGCTCCAGATTATAGGGCAAATAAGGAAATAAGCCAGATTCTTATGCTTCACAATTAATGAGAACAAAACAATAAAGCATGTTAAAGTTTTGTATAACTATTTTATACAAAAATAAAGTTCTGCAAAAGCAGAATTTTCTTTGCATTTCCTCATTCACGTTTCCCTTCTGAATTGTACTCATAACATAAACATAAAGAGTTAAGATGAGAGTATTTTTCAAAAATGATTATTTCTCCTATGAGAACTCAAAACATGTTGTTTAGAAGAATATCAGTTGGTTAAAAAAAAAAATTAATGATTATATAAAATTTCCTGTCCCTGTATTGTCGTGTTCCTCTTTAGAGTTGATTTTTTGTGAATCATTGCAATCAGTGTTCTTGTATCTTAAATGATTTCTGTTACTGAACACTTGAGTTGTCTGTACGATGTGGCTTCTTAGCAATTTTAAGAAGAAGGAATTTCGTTTCTATCTTTCAACTCTCTTTGACTTTTTCCTATTTCATTTCAAACTTTCTTATACTGAGACCCTACATAATGTCTGATTTTCATTAGCAAATGTCTTAAAGGAATCAGCTTTTATGAATATGATGTTATTATTATAGATTCTCTCTTTTTTTAAAATCTTTGTTAGCTTTACGTGTATACAAGTGTGTTGTCTTTTATTTCTCTGGAGTGCATTAAGGAAG
>NW_004444071.1:2262413-2318141 GCF_000243295.1 Trichechus manatus latirostris | reverse complement strand
CATATGCCAAGGGCAAGAGTCATTTTCTTTGAATTGTTCAATACATTAAACTTTTTTTATCGAAAAGAAATAAGCCTTAACCAGATTCTAACATTTCTGGGCAATTTAAATAATAAACATCAAATTCTAGGGTAAGCGGTGATGTTTTAGAATGAAATGATAAGTAGCCTTAATAGGAGAGGTCTATAAAATGAAATCATCAAACAACATGAAAGGGTCGTGTGTACTCGGTTTTTATTTTGGTTGGAATAAGAAAGAAAATGTCATATTTTTATATATGCTTCTCCCTCGAGTTGCTGTTGACAAGTCATGTTTGCAGCTGCCTTCGAAATCGACTCGACAGCAATGGGTTTTAGCTGCTTTGGCACCGTCTTCTGGTCCATAATACTTGATCTTACAGAAGAACACTGGGCATTAGTGAAATCATCATCTGTGAACCTTTGGTTTTTCCTTCTCTTTACTTTCCTTATACTGATCTTCCCTTAGTACCTTACTAGACACTTCCTGACACATAATATGTGAGAAGTGTTTTAATTGTCTCCTATTCACTCTGCTGGTGAGGGAGGGATTCTCGTCTTAGGGTAATGGAGATGGCCAAACACACTTGACCCTGGACAGATAAGATTGACAGCAGTTTGTTAGTCACATGCACTTACAGCCCGGGGGAGGAGGACACCGCATGCACTCAGGAACAAAGTGAACAGCCAGGAACTGTGGGAGGTAGGCCTTTGGTGGGGTGACTGTTGGTTTCTGTGGGAAGGTGTGATTGGCTTATTTGAATAATTCTACAGGCTGGCAAGGAACTAAAACCTGCTACTCACGGGTAAGCAGGCAATACACTTGGTCCCTTGATAAAGTGGGTTGTTAGGCTAGGGGGCCGTATGCATGCGAGCAGAGCGGGAAGGGGAACTTGAGGGCCTCCCAGTTTCACCAAATGTCAAAAACCCATTGTCGTTGAGTTGATTCTGTCTCATAGCAACCCTAAGAGATACAGTAGAACTGTCCCATAGGGTTTCCAAGGAGCAGCTGGTGGATTCAAACTGCCAGCCTTTTGGCTCTTAACCACTACACCGTAGGGCTCCACCAAATGGCAAGGCAGTGCATAATACTGGGCCTTAATTTTAAGCCTTATACCACAAGTACTTACTATGTTCTAGGCTCTGTTCTAAGCCCTTCTGTGTGTTAATTTATTTAATCCTTACCTCAGTCACATTATTGCTCTCATTTTACAGTGGAGGAAATGAAGGCAGAGAAGTTAAATAACTTGCCCACTATTACACAGGTGTTAAGGTTCAAATACAGGCATTCTGCTTATGCCATTAACTTTACACTGTCTAGTGGATAATTGTTGAATGAATGTATTTTCTCTCCAAATCTGTTCTAAAAAGGCTATAGCCTAGAAAGCTCCTTCAATTGCCTTCTTAACTCCAATCTCCATTCCCTCTAGTCAGCATTAAATCCCACATCCAGAGAGGTATTTCAAGTGTTTTGTTATGCCCCCATTACTGCCCTCAAGTCCTCTGAAACACACCACTTCTCCTAAAATATTTATTCATATCTTTCACAGATGTACACATTTTAATCTTTTAAAATGCCTCTCTTTTCTTGGGACTATGTATTCTCCATGAGCAGAAGACTGGAAGAAACTATAAATATATTCCCTGTGAAATATTTTGGCATACCACTTTCTTCTTATTCCAGGTACCATAATTTCAACTTTGATTCCTCACATCAACCTTTGAGAATACTTGTTACTTGTCAATAATAGCAATAAAAAAATCTGCTTCTTACCCTCGTATGGGGAATTCTGCATTCTTTCAGCAAGCGAGAGTTCAATTCCAGACAACAAGATAGGTTTGCAAAGAATATTGATATATTTAGCATGCTGATGAGGATCATATATCATTGTCATCTTAATAACTGACAACATAAAAGCTTGTAGGCAAGTGGAGTTTACTACCAGCTACCTGCATCTACACAAGAATAATTGCCTCCTTGAGGTTCTAGTGCACATTAACATCTAAACATAATCGCCACGTTTGATGAAGTCTATCAAAAGAGGGAAGTTGTCAAGGATTTCATTTTACTTGGATCTACAATCAATGCCCATGGAAGCAGCTGTGAAGAAATGAAATGACACGTCACATTAAGCAAATCTGCTGCAAAAGACCTCTTTAAAGTATTAAAAAGCAAAGACATAACTTTAAGGACTAAGGTGCACCTGACCCAGGCCATGGTGTTTTCAATTGCCTCGTGTGCATGTGAAAGCTGAACAATGAATATGGAGAACTGAAGAATTGATGCCTTTGAATTATGGTGTTGGCGAAGAATATTGAATATATCATGGCCTGCCAGAAGAACAAACAAATCTGTCTTAGAAGAAGTTCAGCCAGAATGCTCCTTAGAGGCAAGGATGGCAAGACTTTGTCTCACGTACTTTGGACATGTTGTCAGGAGGGACCAGTCCCTGGAGAAGGACTGATGCTTGGTAAAGTAGAGGGTCAGCGAAAAAGAGGAAGACCCTCAACCAGATGGACTGACACAGTGGCTGCAACAATGGGCTCAGGCATAACAATGATTATGAGGATGGCACAGGACCAGGTAGTATTTCTTTCTGTTGTATGTAGGGTTGCTATGAGTCAGAACTGACTCGATGGCACCTAACAACAACAACAACATCAAAAGAGGGATCCTTTACCCAAAACCTGTTTATTTTTGGTAAAAGGGAGGGGATAGGCATAAGGAAGATATTTTTAGTCTTAATTGCAGAGGTGGGGGAGTCCCTGGGTAGTACAAACAGTTAACATTTTTGTTGTTAACTAAAAGGCTGGAGGTTTGAGTCCACCCAGAGGTGGCTTGAAAGAAATGCTTGGCAATCTATTTCCAAAAAATCAGTCATTGAAACCCTATGGAGCACAGTTTTACTCTGCCACACATGGGGTCACCATGAGTTGGAGTTGACTTGATGGCAACTAGTTAGATTTGGTTTTTGGTTGGAGAGGTGGGAGCCTCTAAAAGTTAAATATTAATCCTGGTTACAATATATTTTTAACTCCTCACAGTTAAAATAATACACGAATTCTGTCATTGCTACCACTGGAAATGAAAATCAATTCAGTGGTTTAAATATCTATTGACTGTTGATTACCAACCTGACAGGGATTTATTATGTGATTTTTGAAATGAAATTCAACTAAAGTGATTTTAGAAGAACTTTAGAGATTTTAATTTTAGAAGAAATGTGAACTAGGATATTGGTATTCTGCATATTTATACTCCTAACAGTGTATGGCAGAACCATGGTATGACAAAAGATGAAGAGTTTTGACATAGATCAAGTATTTATCAGTCACCTGGTTTAATAATAGTACCAATAAGTTAAGGTCATCAATAAATAAATAATTAACAATGTGTATAGGTAAAAGATGAGTTGGAATCGACTCGACAGCCATGGGTTTGGTTTCTTGGTTTTTGTAGATGAAAGAAGGAGCCCTGGTGGTGTAGTGGTTAAGCACTTGGCTGCCAACCCAAACGTCAGTAGTTTGAACCCACCAGCCGTTCCTCAGGAGAAAGATGTGGCAGTCTGCTTCCATAAAGATTTACAGCCTTGGAAACCACATGGGGCAGTTCTACTCTGTCCTATAGGGTCTCTGTGAGCTGGAATCGACTTGATGGCAATGGGTTGGTTTGGGATAGATGAAGGAACCCTGGTGCAGTGGTTAAGCGCTCGGCTGTTAACTGAAAGGTCTGTGGTTTGAACCCACCAGCCACTCCGCAGGAGAAAACTGGTGATCTGCTCTCGTAAAGATTACAGCCTAGGAAACCCTAGGGGGTAGTTGCACTCTTTCCTGTAGGGTTGCTATAAGTTGGAATTGACTCTATGGCATCCAACAACGACATGGAATAGATTTGATGGCGTGTGTTACAAAGAGCATGCGGGTCTTCTATAACCTTCCAACACCCTCTAGCTCTGTTTAACCAATTGTGGAGCATGGAGGTAAAATAGCAACAGTGGGAACAAAAGGGATCTGAATCCTTAACTCTCTTTTATTCACCCTGATCCCTCCATTTTGTTCAACAAATGGAAGTGCAAGCAGGGAGAATAAAAGATTCCAGAGACATAATGAAATGGAACTTGGAGGATTCAGATTGAGCCCCGTTTGGCTTTCTATATTTTACTCTGCCTGCGTGATCTGGGCAGTGGAACATTTGCCTTTGGGTTTATGACCAAGGTCAGACGTTCTCCTTCTCAGTTTCCCGCTCTCCGCATGGGCTGCTGTGCACAGAGGCAAGTTGAAGAGTCAGAGAGAACTGCTGCTACACAGGACGTCTTATTAGCATCAAATCGCAGATTGAAATTTTTCTCATTAAGAAAGTGAAATCAGGTGGTTGACAGTGGAAACAAAATGAGAATGACTGCCAGTATCGGCAGCTGGGAAGTCACTTCTCAAAACACTTTTTAAAAAGTACCTTCAAGGAGCGAGTGGATGCACATTCTCTTAAATACACTAACCAGCTAAAATATAAAAATGTTAAATGGCTGAGCATTAAATTTAAATGATGAAGAAGAAAGATGTGCCCAAGGCACTTGCCCTGACTCAGGGAGGGAAGATTATTGCAGGTCATTGAACCAGAACACAAGTTTAGAGGTTATCAATGGAAACAAAGAGAAAAGACACTTTTTCCTCATGATGACCAAAAAGATCACTAATTGCATGTCTAATTTTAAAAATGCTCACATACTATTTTGAATATCACTGATGTGTTCTGGAAATTAAAATCACAAGAAAGTAAAAGGAATGTGCATAATAGTAACGCAAACATACTTGTGTAGCTCTTTAAAAGCAGTCTCTTAAAAAAAATTTCTTTTTCTCTCCACCCTTGGGTTTCACGTAGCAGATTCTCAGTAGATGTTTGTAGTATTCAATAGAATGCAATTATTAAGTGCTAAAGTATGCTCTGGGACTGTCATTTTATTTGCGGCTTACAATGGCTCTGTCAAGTAATGAAGGGTACTGAGGGAAGGGATAGAAGTTAAGTATTATTAGGTTGTCAGACAGTGGAGTCAGAGTGCTGGGGTCCTAGCAATGTGAGATATTGGGCTAAATACTTGACTTCTCTGGGCCTCAGTTTACCCATGTGTAAAACAGGGATATGAATAATAGCTATTCATTAGAGTGGCAATAAGGATCCAATGAGCTAATACACTCATTGTGATGAACAAAGTAATGCTCAGTAAATGTCAGCTATGATGACGCATTAATCTGAAGCTGCTGCTTGAAGGGGCAAGTGGTTTAGTGACTCTCTAAAGCACAGTCTGTCACATAATAACCAAAAAAACCAAACTTGTTGCCATTGAGTCAATTCCACTCTTAGTGACCCTATAAGACAGAGTAGAACTGCCCCATAGGGTTTCTGGGGCTATAATCTTTACAGCCAGTGGCATTGCTAGGAGGCTGGGAGGGGGAGTGCAGATACTGTCAGAGAGGTGACATCAAAATGACCCCAGGGTCTGCGGTGGTGATGGGTGGGCCAGAGGGGCTGCAATAGTGGCATTACTAGGGTTGGTGTACCCATCACCCAGTGTGGTCACTTGTCACCCCCCCCCAACCTGCTAGTCAGGATGGGGGTGCCCGCCTTTGGGTAGAGAGGAGGACATTGGCTACAGGACGCTGTGCTGGGCCCTGCCTGGAGATGGGGTGGGGAGGTGCATTCTACTCACCAGGTGGTGGTTTGTGGGCTGGCCCCACCCACCCATGGTGACGGGGGGGTGAGGGACACCATGAGTTAATGCACTGGGTGACCCCGACCCTAGTGATGCCATTGTTTACAGTCACCACATGTCTGTCAGTTTGTTGTGCTGTGGTGGCTTTCGAGTTGCTGTGATGCTGGAAGCTACGCCACCAGTATTTCAAATACTAGCAGGGTCACTTCATCTCATGTACTTTGGACACGTTATCAGGAGGGACCAGTCCCTGGAGAAGGACACTATGCTTGGTAAAGTAGAGGGTCAGTGAAAAAAGAGGAAGACCCTCAATGAGATGGATTGACACAGTGGCTGTAACAATGGGCTCAAAAATAGCAATGAATGTGAGAATGGTGCAGGACCAGGCAGTGTTTCGTTCTGTTGTACAGAATCGAAACCAACCCAACAGTTCCTAACAACGATAATCTTTACAGAAGCAGACTGCCACATCTTTCTCCCTTGGAGCAGCTGATGGGTTCAAACGGCTAACCTTTTGGTTAGCAGCCGAGGGCTTAACCGCTGCACCGTCAGGGCTCCTTTGACACATAGTAGGGGCTCAGAAATGAATGTATCAATGAATCATCCATCAGTTTATCCCTGTTGTTATTTTTAGTTGCAGTCAAATTGATTCCAACTCATGGGAACCCCAAGCGTGCAAAACAGAACTGCGCTTTATTAGGTTTTCAAGGGTGTAACTTTTTGGACGAGATCACCAGGTCTTACTCCTGAGATGCCTTTGGGTATGCTTGAACCTCCAAACTTCTGGTTGGTACTCCAGCACTTAACCATCTGTGCCACCCAGAGACTCCCTAACAGGTTTCTAATCTTAAATGTATGCTCTTTTCAGGAAAAAAACATAATAGGGATAACAGAAAGCAATATTTTAACAATAACTAGTAAGCCAGTTGCTGCTGAGTTGATTCTGACTAATCATGACCCCATGTGGATCAGAGTAGAACTGTGCTTCATAGGGTTTTTAGTGGGTGATTTTTTGGAAGTAGATCACCAGGCCTTCCTTCCAAGGTGCCTCTGGGTGGACTTGAACCTTCAAACTTTCAGTTAGCAGCTGAGTATGTTAACCATTTGCACCATCCAGAGACTCCATTTAGCACCATTTAAATGATCCTTCTTTCAGAATGAATAAAATACTGCTTAATGTTTCCTAATTTTGGATCATGTAATTATAGGAACACATGATTGAGAACAGTTGTTTTTGTTGAATTGGGTAGACACTAATTTTAAACACTCAAGGATAAGGCATATTAGTAAGACCTGTGTATTAGAGCCTCAACTATAACCCAAATTTTCATGATAACTCTAAAAAAACACCACATATCGTATTGGTCTCTTCCAGTCTGGAGCAAAGGAGAGTGAAAAAACCCAAAAACTCAAGGGAGTAATTAGTCCAAAGGACTAATGGACCACATGAACCACAGCCTACATGACCCTAAGACCAGGAGAAGTAGATGGTGCCTGGCTACCTCTACCGACCGCTCTTACTGGGATTGCAACAGAGGGTCCCGGACAGAGAGGGAGAAAACGTAGAACAAAAGATTAAATTCACAGAAAAGACCAGACTTACTGGTCTGACAGAGAATGGAGGAACCCCTGAGACTATGACCCTGAGACACCCATCTGACCTGGAAATGAAGTTGTTCCTGGAGACTACCTTCCAGCCAAACAACAGACAAGCCCATAAAATAAAAATAACACCTCAGAGGAATGTGCTCCTTAGAACAATCAGTTATGAGACCAAAAGGGCAATATTTGCCGAAAAGCACAGATGAGAAGCCAGGAAGCAGTAGAAAATCAGGACGAAAGGCAATGGGGAACCCAGGGCAGAAATGGGGAGAGTGCTGACACATTGTGGGGAATAGAGTCAAGGCCATAAAACACTTTATGTACAAACTATTGAATGGGAATCTAAGTTGCTCTGTAAACTTTCACTTAATGCACACACACACGCACACACATACACACACACGCATGCACAGACACACACACACTCATGCACACACACACACACACACACACACACACATGCACATATCAATTTTTTGGAAAACCCTCAAAATGAAAACCATCACGAACTTCCAAAAAGCTACTTCAGAGAATATCTATGACAGTTTACAGCTAATTCTATTCCAGAAAAACAAATCTCCTAGTATGCTACTGAAAAGAGAAGCATCTTCAAAGCTTCTAATGGAGATTAGTCTTATGTATACATTGTGCGAGAAGGAGATAAAGACCACTGAGAAGGATTCAATGGAGGAGACAAGGAAGTTAAGTGTTGCTATCGGCTGTTTAATGATAATGTGTGACTCTTTTGCCTAAATTTAGTCATAGTTCTGAGATTTTAAATATATTCATCTTTGTATTAATGTATGCCCACATCTCAGAAACTGTATTTATACCTATATCTGTTGCCACAGAGTCAATTCTGACTCATAGCGACTCTCTAAGACAGAGTAGATCTGCCCCATAGGGTTTCCAAGGCTGTAGTCTTTATGGAGCAGACTGCCACATCTTTCTCCTGCGGAGTGGCTAGTGGGTTCAAACTGCCAACCTTTTAGTTAGCGGCCAAGTGCTTAACCACCTCACCACCACGGCTCCTTATACCTACACCTATATCCATATCATCATTTACATTATCTATGTTCTTCTTTTCTTACTGAATTGAATCTTAGACCATATATCAATTATCATCAAGAAGTTGCTACATTATGTAAAGTTGGCAGGAGGGTCATGCAGATTCTGAAAATGTGGCATCACAACGCTTCTCTCTTATTTTTTTCTATTAAGTTTACTCAAATCAAAGATAACCTAAATGGGTTTTGTACGAAATCAAAAACCCTTCCCTTTAGCTCTTGACAAGAAAATACGAACCTCTTCCTGTTCTATGACTATACTAGTGACATTTTGACTTTCCTGGCTTTTCAGTTTCTAAACCTCTGATGCGTTGAACCTCCTGCTTTCTCTTCTCTGGCTTCTGCATCCAATTAATTGGGAAGTTTGGCAATTCTCTCTCCTCAGTGTAAGCTAACACCTGCTCTTTCTTTAAGACGTTCTCCCAAACATATTCAAACATTATCACCTCCTCTTTGTTGAACTCTCAAGTCTGACTGGCCCCCCTTCTTTATTATTCCATAATACTTTGTGGATGCGCATTTTATCATTGAACTTGCCACACTGTGTTACAATCATTGGCAGTAAGGTTTTCCTAGGGCAGTGGTTCTCAAATGTTGCCACATATTAGAATCATAAATACTTCATTGAAAACCAATTAAACTAGACTCTCTGGGGGAGGTAACACCCAGGCAAGTTATTTTTAAAAGTAGAACTTCCCAAATTTTAATGTGCATGCAGTTCACATGGGTCTCTTATTAAAATGCAGATTTTGATTCAGTATGTCTGGAGTGGGCCCAAATTCTGCATTTCTAACATGCTTCCAGGTGACACAGATGTTGCTTATGCTAAATCATCTTCAGGTTGCCCCCAAATGGTTATATACTTTAGAAAAAAAAATCTGTATCTATGTCTATGTCTATACCTATACCTATAACCAAAAAACGGATTGCCATTGAGTTGATTCCTACTCATAATGACCCCATGTATGTCAGAGTAGAACTATGCTCCATAGGATTTTCAATGGTGATTTTTCTGAAGTAGATTGCCAGGCCTTTCTTCCAAAGCACCTCTGGGTGGTCTCGAACTGCCAACCTTTTTGTTAGCAGCCGAGTGCTTAACTGCTGGTGTCACCCAGGGGTCTACTTATACCTATGTCCGTACCTACACCTATATCATGTCTATCTTAAGCTCACAAAACTCTTTACCAATACAGGACTACTCCTACACCCTGTTCCATGCATACCACCACCTTGTTAGGGGAGTAGAGTTGTTGAGATTGTCTCATAAATCAGAATTTGGTTAGTCAGTATTTCAGCTATAATTGACCTTCGTCACTTTTCTTCTCACTAAGCGCATCTCTTCCAACCCTGCCTTTGCCATGTTTTTTCACTCACCTTACTGGCCGCGGAACTCAGTCGGATGCTGAGGAGCACTAAGGCAGGAGGAGAAAGGTCTCACTGCCGTGGCTTGTGCTTCAGCTTTAAAGTATGACCTTGTTTGTTCACTTCATTGCCACTCTAGCCTCCAGACTCCACCTTCGGCTGTTTCTGAGGTACGCATGTAACCTCCCTCTTCTCTCCCTCCTACGCCCAAGGGCCCTTGGCTCCTCACAGCCATTCTCACATTTCCTGCCCCACCATCATCACTGAACAATCAATCTGAACAAATCAACACAAATACAAATATAAATAGGCTAAAACGTAAAAAATTCTTCAATATATCCTTCTTATTTAAGTGCTATTTGCTCGGCAGCGATGTTTTATGTCAGTCTGTGCATTATTTTTCCTCAGTTAACACTTCTAGCCATTGCATTTACAGATCAATCTTTTCAGGTGCAGGGCCCAGGGATAGGCCCTAAGTAATGATTATTTAATAGGGTTAATAGCACAGTTGGAGACCTGGTGGCACAGTGGTTAAGAGTTGGGCTGCTAACCAAAAGGTTGCAGTTTGAATCCACCAGCCACTCCTTGGAAACCCTACAGGGCAATTCTACTCTGTCCTATAGGGTCGCTATGAGTCGGAATCGACTCGACGGCAACGGGTTTGGTTGGTTTTAGTTTTAATGGCACAATCAAAGGTTCTATTAGCCTATGTACATCTTCATATGTCAACCTAACTACAGTCCCATGGTTCCCAAAGTGTGCAATGAGGCACCTTGGGTGCACTAGGGAACTCATAGGGGCACTGTGCAATATTAAAATTTTGAGGGAAATACAGTAAAACTTGACTTCTGTCAGACACCTTAGGAATGTCTAGCTCAAGGTAGTTTATAGTCCCAACAGTAGGTGGTGCTACAATCTTTTCGATTATGTTATATATTTATGAAGCCTGGTTTTCCAGTTGTGATAAAAAGCAAGTATAGTACAAAAATCAATGTGGAAAAGAAAATGAGGGTGGTGATGTCCAATCTGATTGAGAAGCTGTGCAGTGCCAAATAGGCACACACATTCCATTTGTAAGTAACTGTATTTATTTAGAAATGAGATTAAAAAATATATTTTTTCTGTCCATTTACATGTATTATTTTTTCAAATGGCTACCAAGTTGTTCCACCACCCATGTGTCAGTTTGTCACGCTGTGGTGGCTTGCATGTTGCTGTGATGTTGGAAGCTATGCTACTGATGTTTCAAATACCAGCAGGGTCCCCCGCAGTGGTTTCAGTGGATTTTCCAGACTAAGAGTAGGAAAAAAAGCCTGGTGATCTACTTCTTCTGAAAGTCAGCCAAAGAAAACCCTATGGATCACCCCAGAGCATTGCCTGAAATACGACACAGGGCTGTGCTACATTTCGTTTTCTTGTACGTGGGGTCGCCATGAGCGGAGCTGACTTGAGGGCACTACCAACAGCACTAAGTTGTTAGAACATGAATACTTGTTGGGAGCTAACTACTTAATACGTGCAGCTGTTATGTATTTCTTTTGCGCGCTGTGAAAATATTTATTGAGACTTTAAGGGCACTATGAACTGAGAAAGTTTTGGGACCTCTGCTATAGACTGATCCTTTTGTCAGCTGATGACACATAACTCTAAAGACTCACTTGGGAAAATGTCTTATCAACAGTGCAAGAACACCTCTTCCACACAGCTAATGTAGCCATGTTGCAACTATGACAATTTCAAATATTGCCCTTGACTTTTTTTCTCTAGCTAATAACTCTCTTGTAGTCCTGGTGGTGCAGTGTTTAAGAGTTTGGCTGCTAACCAAAAGGTCGGCAGTTTGAATCCACCAGCTGCTCCTTGGAAACCCTATGGGAGCAGTTCTGCTCTGTCCTACAGGGTTGCTATGAGTTGGAAGCGACTCAACGGCAACAGGTTTGTTTTTTCCGGTGTTACTCTCTTATGTGTTATGATTTCAAGGGGGTGAGGGGTTAGCAGGGAGGGGAAGATGACAGTGAGGTAAAGGAATTTATCTAGCTGCCAATAAAATATCCAAGTACAGCTAATCAAGTCAAAGTTGCGGTTTTGAAGGGATTTTTGCATTCTCTGCATTTTCTACTCGCTGAGAAATTCTTTAATTACCCCATTTTACTTTTGCAATAACATAAAAAGCAATATTCCACTTGAATGCATTACAGATTGATTTACTAGAGCATAGGCAATAGATTTTTCGCCAATAGCGATAACTGCTTTGTGCACCTACTGTGTGCCAGCTACTACGGCTTAAACTACATTGCAGCTCCACGAGGTAGGCGTTGCTGTGCACTTTTTCTAGATGAAGAAACTGAAGACTGGAAAGGTTAATAACCTGCCCGGAGCCACACAACTAGCAATTGGCAGCACTGCTACGCAGTCTCGGATCTGCTTGAGTCTACAGCCCACAACTTTTCCCCATGGCAGTATTACCTCTCCCGATTACAACTGTAAAACCGACTCTTATGCGGTTTTATCCATTGTTGTTTCTAGTATCCTGAAATATACTGGTCTTCTTTAGAAATACGTGGTGGTATTGTTTTTACGTAAAATGGCATCACAGTTTGAGAAAGAAAGCAGAAAAGAAAAAGGTGGGATCAATTTATGTAGACAGAGCACTTTTTAAAACTCAATCTTCTATGACAATACTATTTATGTTATAAAAAGCGCTTTAAAGATTATAAAATTATTCTTTTTTTTAAACAACTAGAACTCTATTGACTTAGTGTTATTTAGACTTCGCAAAGGAAATAGAGTAAAGGACAAGTAAGTGAACTGTCTTTTTTCATTTTTTGTGGTCACAACTTGTGAATTTCCCAGCAAATACACGGCCAGATCCTTTGGAATCTATGTTGATGTTCACCCCGACACTGAATACTTCCTCTCCTACTTTATTCTGCATTAATAATTCACTTCATTGGAACAATGCCTCGTTACCTCAGCCCAAACCACGAACCGCACTCCTTCATTTACAGTGGGAAATACTTAAAAAGAATATTTGCACACAGTTACTCAGGGATAATTGATCACATATTGAAGTATGAACATGCTGCCCTTGGAATATGCAAAATTTGTTATTTACATGATATCCTAATAAGAGATGTTTGAAAATCATAGCTGTAATCATAAACCAAGGTATTTTATCATCTATAGTATAATGTTTCGTCCCAGTGTGTCTATGAAGAGAGTTAGGTCAATTATTTTTCCCTTCAACACCACATTAGGAAACATAGAACTAAAAAGCACAAACCTGTATCCCTGTTTTTGCTTTTACATGTTTGTGGTATGCAGATATTCTGCAGCAAGAATGGAGCTGATGATAAAATTTCAGTGAAACTCCCCATGTCAATATAACCAAGCTCTGTTTCCCTGACTCAGCTCCAGTAATCTGTAGGGGCAATAATAGCAATGCCTCCTCACTCTACTTTCTGGAGACAATAAAATGGTCAGATGATATCTGGAAATAGCACTTTCACCTAACCATGTTTCTCTTTTGTAAACTCGGCCACAATTAAATCCTAAGATTTTGAATTACCTGGCTCATGCCTATTATTTGAGACAAGAAGAAATAGCAGCAGCAGCAGCAACAGCCAAATCTAAGGCAGCGGTGGGTTGTGAGCACAAAGGGCTCCATTTGGTCTGAGAATGAGTGGCGTTGTAAGGAGCAGAGTAACGAAATAGTTACTTTGAACCTGGCCAACCGACTAAAGCTTAGAATGTTTGCTCTCAGAATGAGAAAAAGGAACTTTCCATTCTTTGCAGCCTAATTGCTCTGTGCCTATTTTTAATACGCCCCACTTTATAGAATAGCTGGACCACATTTTTCAAGCTCAATAAAAATTAAAGGATTTATGATAATCCTATTCGGATGGTTGTGGGCGTTTCATTTTCAACTGGAGCATTTTCTCTTTCTTTGTTGCTGTGCTAACATTTCTCAGCTTCTTGCTACAGTCTTCTTCCAGAAACTACTCAAGTGCAAAAAAAAAAAAAAAAAAAAGTCTTACCACATAAGCAACAATTTTTTACTGTATCGGGGAATATAGTTCACATCCTCCCCATCTATTTCTAGAAGTAACTTCTTCAGGCTTTTAAAACCAGAACGTCAAAGTGCCCCAAGAAATCCTACCTTGCCCACATACTGATAATCGGATCCCGTGTATTCCTCCAGGAGAAAGAACTGGTTCCACATCCAGCTCCTTTTCGAACGGTTCAGCTCATTTTTGCTGTTTCCAGAGAGCTCCAGGGCCCTTTTCTTTGCCGGCAAACCGCTAGTCCTCTTAGCTAATGAAGTTGAGAGAGTTGGGTAGGGCTGACCAACCCAAAAAAGCAATAAGAAGTACCGATAAGTTCTCATGCTGATGACACAGTCGAGGCTCTGGGTAGTGACTGGTCCTCTTCCTGAAGTTCCTTCGTTCACTGCACTGTATCCAGCCTCATTCCTCCTTCCTTCCTTAATGTTCTTTGCTTGGCTCTCAGAGGATATCTGGAAAGAGTAATAACATATCAAGCATTTTTAGAGATGCTTAAAATTCAGTGTGAGAGCAAATAAGCTGGAGAAAGAGGACAGACATTTGAATAGCAAAAAAAAAAAAAAAAGTTGGCTATCAATTTTGAAATGAGGAAAACCCGTCTTTCAGATGTGCTAAATGGAAGGGGTGTGTGAATAGGAAGCTGCTGTTTCCTTTCTCCTTTCCGATCACTTAAAGATCTACTTTAAGTAATAGTCTTGCGATAGGTCACTATGCCGCAATGGGATTATTTCACTAATTCTTGTGGGCTGAGATCTGGTTAGAAGAAATGAGTTTGTGTGTCTGATTCTATTTGCATGTTTATCCTCCTGAGCAAGTCTAAGGCAAAGACTATCACAGACCATTTCAGTTCAATTGAAATAATGTTGAAATTTCACTAGAAGGTACTGAGATAGACTAGGCATGAGTCAGGGCAGAGCCTATTCTTCACACTCTGCTGCAGAGAGATGCTGTGCTAGAATGGTTCCGGGTCAAATACGGTTGGAAAAGACCCCATGTCTTCTCTCCTGAAAGCATATTAGCATATGGAAGTTTCTGTGACATTTTGCAATGAAGATGATGAGAAGATTATATTTAACTCAGCATTTCCCAAACTCATTCAGGAAAGTACTTTTCCTTATAAGACCTAATAACACAACACAAGAACCAGTTGTTGTTGAGCTGACACCGACTCATGGTGACCCCATGTATGTCAGCGTAGAACTGAGCTCTATCGGGTTTTTAATGGCTGATTTTCGGTAGTTCGCCAGGCCTTTCTTCTGAGACACCTGTGGGTGGAATCAAACCTTTAACCTTTCTGTTAGTAGCAGAACATTTTAATTGTTTGTACTACCTAGGGACTCCTTTTTTTTTTTTTTCTTTTTAAAGTGGGTTAATGAACACCCTATACAATTTGTATTCAGTAGAATATAAGAATTTAATGAACACTTCTATTCAAATTTCTTTGGGAAATAACAGGCTTTTATCTCTAAATTTTACTTGTATAGTAAGCAATCAAGTATATACGTTAAAATTGGTCAAACAGTGTGTATGTAATTTTCACAGGTCCATCAAACATATCTTGATATCATAGTGAGGGCAATGGACTGCAGGATCTTCAAGAAAGTCAGCTGTTATACTTGTGGGTAATAATTTTCTATGACGAATCTTAAACCTAGCGTTTAAAAAATCCCAGGATTGCACTGCTTGACATAGATGTTCCAAATTGGTTTACTAGTTTATGCAATTAAAGTAACATATACATATATACCCTTCCTAAACTTTTCCATAATTCTCAGAAAAAAAGAATCCAACCAATCATTTACTCCTTGATCTTACTATTTGATATAGGACAATATTGTCTTAAACGATACTATAAAAATATACCAAGTGCTTTCTAATGTAGAACATAATAGTAATTGACACTGACTCCAAACAATGCAGATAAAGAAATACATTTTAGGTCATCTGACTAGTATTTTGGAGCCCTGGTGGCACAGTGGTTAAGAGCTCTACTGCTAACCAAAAGGTCGGCAGTTCAAATCCATCAGTTGCTCCTTGAAAACCCTGTGGGGCAGTTCTACTATGTTCTATAGGGTCGTTATGAGTTAGAATTGACAACAATGGGTTTGGGTTTTTTGGGATCAGTATTTTATTTTTCTCTATGTCAGAAAAGATTTGTTCACTTGGCTCCTATTATCTACAGAAAAATGTACATGTGATCATTTTTCCCCCAGCAATGAGTAATTACAGCCACGTGACTTAGTGAAAGCTTTTTGTTGGCATATATATGAAATATTTCATAGTGCTCAGCATTTTAAAATCTTCAGTTCATTAGTATGCATCTTCTTGACAGCAGGCTGGGGAAGTTGAAAATTCCACAGGTGAGTAAATTAGTACTGTGACAATTAGTCATGCTGGAAAAATGCCAGGCAACAGTATACATGTCATTATGTGGCTTTGGTACAGGTGGGGAGAGACTGATGCTCAATTAAGTGGCGATGATTCTGCTCTCCTCTCATGGATGGCGTATAGACGGGTCCGAGAGAGCATATGGAGAAAAGCTCTCTAAAGACACTCATTCACTTTTAGTAGTAAAGATGGTACTGACGTTTATTCAGTGGAAATTACATTTTTCTTGTTGCATAGACAAATCCCGCAGCGAAGAATTACACGTCTGCGGCTGCCCTGAGTGTGTGCCCCATGGTGCTGGCAGGAGCGAGGGAGGCAGAGAATGGAGGTGTCATCTGTTTAAAGACAGATTCCTAAAGGCCGTTTTAAAGAAAAATTGATCTCTGTGGGTGTTGTGTGCAAACTCTACAAGCTGTTGTCACTTGAATATTAAATATTAGTTCTTTTTAATATCACAGATACCAAAATGCCACATATTTCTTTCCTTCTTTTGTTTTGCTTATTAATGAGCTTTTAAAGTGATGCAAATTTAAGCAAGATTTCCAAGTACACTATAGCATCTAGTTCTGCTATAACCCAGTTCTTTTTGTCTCAGCTTCACAGGGTACGTCCTTAGTAAAAACTCAGTATGCAAAAATGAATCATTAGAATCCACACATATTTGACCTTAGCTTTTTAGAGGGATGAATTTCTCTGTGAAATTCTATAGTTAAAAAAAAACAAACCTCTAAACTGTTGAATATGTAGCTTAGCACTTCACATTTAGTACTTCTTGATAGATGGGATTGAATAATGGTCATCAACTCTGGAGCCAGACTGTCTGGGTTTAAAATCCAGGCTCTCCCCCTTAGTCACTGCGACCTTGGGAAAATTACTTAATCTCACTGTACCTCAGTTTCTTCTTCTGCAAATGGGGATAATTATAGTATCTTCCTCATAGTGTATTGGGAGCATGAAATGAGTTATTACAAGCAAAGCACTTAGAACAGGGCCTGGCACTTAGCACAAGCTTAATGTGTTGACTGTTATTATTATTGTCATCACTACCATTATAGTTATTATCATTTATGTTGCATGTACAGAATCCATCCATAACACTCTGCAAAAGTCTGCAAAAGGCAGCATCAAAAACCAAACCAAACCTGTTGCCGTTGAGTCGATTTCGACTCGTAACAACCCTATAGGACAGGATAGATCTGCCTCATAGGGTTTTCTAGGCTGTAATCTTTATGGGAGCAGATCGCTAGGTCTTCTCTCCGGATGAGCGGCGGCTGATGAGTTTGAACTGCTAACCTTTTGGTTAGCAGCCGAGCTCTTAACCACTGTGCCACTAGGGCTCCAAAGGCGGCTTATGTTAACAAAAAAAAAAGTCAGGAAGCATTTCCAAGCCAAGACAAAATTCTTTTAAAATTAAAGAATCGAAGTGTTTTAACAATCAGAATGACTTCATCTGCAAATTGTTCTGCTTTGTGACTTCAGTTCAGTATTTAACAGTAATGGTTTAGAAGTAAAGAAAGCAGAGGATACCCTGTGCCTCAGCATCACTGTTTGCATGAGAACAAAGAATAGGGGCAAAAAGGAAAGTCCATGGGAAGATGGACTCATTCATAGAATGTGTGCCTTTTTTTTCCTTTCCGTTTTGTTATGTGAAGGCTTTAAAAATCACTTTTATTCAGGTGAAAAAAACTCAGAACTAGCTTCAGCTTACTAATTTTACCCTTGTAAAAATAGTATGGGACAAACATATGTCTTCTTGTAATTCGTATACTTACATTATTCTATTAATATATCAGATAAGAATTTGTTATAGTTAAAATGAATGAAAGGCGCCCTGGTGGCACAATGGTTAAGCAGCCGGCTGCTAACGGAAAGGTTGGCAGTTGGAACCCACTAGCCTGCTCAGCGGGAGAAAAGACTTGGTGATCTGCACCCATAAGGACTACAGCCATGAAGATCCTCTGGGGCAGATCTACTCTGTCCTATAGGGTTGCTGTGAGTTGGAATTGACTCAACGGCACACAACAACAACTACAAAAATGAATGACATACATATTTTAGATTTTACTTCATGTAAAAAAGTGTAATGGAAAAAAAAAAAAAAGGTGACACACTCCAAGCATGACCTTACATGCAAAAAGCAGGGTTGTTAAGTGCTGAATGACCATGAGTTTAATCAAACAAAGGGAGGAAAGGGACCAGGAGCAGCACAACTTGGAGGTATGAGGGACCGCTTGTTGGCTTCTGAGCAGCCAGCGTACAAGAGAACCACATGGCAAGTAGTCTCAGAGGTGGCGGATTACTCTGTAGACACCAGGAAGAAACCAAAATGACAAAGAAGTAAGGGCATAGATAGATACTGAATTTTAAAATAGCAGGCTTGGTTATTCAATCGGGAAATAACCAGAAGATTAGGTACTGGGAGGGGAAAGAAAGCAAAACACTCCCCTCGTCCCATCCAGTCGTGGCATGAGAGCAAACCAATTAGAAACATCAAAAACTCTATGAACATAGAATTGGAACTGCCTGATTACAGCCTAATGACAGTTTAGCAACGGACTTAAAAAATGGTTTAATAGACTATGTCTCTACTTTTTATGTTCTTTATGTTGGGATCTGGGTTTTTATGGGAAGTTTCTATTTTCTATAAGCAATCGTTATTTTCTAATATTTGATATGCAAAAGTGGTTGATCTAGAAAAATAGTTTGAATCTCTGCAGAAGCCTTATTTTAGTGATGTGTAGAAGGTAATTAAGATGTTTATGGATAGTGGGGCAAGGCACACACAGCATTGATAATTGCACACTTTGAAAAATTATTTGCCTGGCAGCCAATATACATATATACTTCAATCTTCACAAGAGTACACAGTCAAGTCCAGTTTTATTTAATGCATGCCATTGAGGAGGAGACTGGGCCTCATTAATTCAGGTTCTACCAATTTAGAATAAGTGATAATTAATGCAGAAGCTGCGCTGAAGTTTTCCTTTGATTAGCAAAGCCTTGTTCCTTAGATTACTGGAAATTAGTAGTGTAAAAATATTTCATAGGGATGTATAGAATGAGAAGACAAATCATAGTGTCTTCAAGTTCCCTCAAGTACATTGGAATCACCTTTTATTTGCAAATAATTAACATGCTAATTAGAAAATTTCTCTGTTGACTGAATTGTTTCTCCAGTGACTTATGTTTGGTAACATTTTGAATGACTCAACTGTATTATCTGGTTTGAGATGCTGATTCTATTACACTATTTGCAGACAAACAAATAAGTAAATATTAGATTTGAAAGCAGTATAATTACTTTAAAGTTTTAGAATTCAGACTTGGCATACATTTGTTCTGGCGTTCTTGATTAATTCTAATCAGTGCAATCTTACTATAATGTTATCGAGGCTTACAATTAAACCAAGCACGTTCATTCTTTGGTATCCAGAGCCTTAGTTTTGTCATTGAAAACACAGCAAGCATTTAGTCAAGCGGCATTATTAATATACTTTAACCAAATGCCATAGTAAGCGAATGTTTAAAAATCTATTATGAAATCGTTTCTTTAAATAAATGTCATGCGTATAAGCACTAATGGAGCACAACTACCACAGCCTCCACCAGACTGAGTCCAGCACAACCAGCGGGTGCCCAGCTACCACCACTGACTGCTCTGACAGGGATCACAACAGAGGGTCCTGGACAAAGCTGGAAGGAAAAGTAGAACAAAATTCTAACTCACAAAAAAACTTACTGGCCTGACAGAGACTGGAGAAACCTCGAGAGTATGGCCCCGCAGACACTCTTTTAGCTCAGTAATGATGTCACTCCTGAGGTTCATCCTTCAGCCAAAGATTAGACAGGCCCAGGGGCAAGGACTAGAAGGCAGGAGGCGACAGGAAAACTGGTAATAGGGAACCCAAGGTTGAGAAGGGAGAGTGTTGACACGTTGTGGGGTTGGTAACCAATGTCACAAAACAATATATGTACTAATTATTTAATGAGAAGCTAGTTTGTTCTGTGAACTTTCATCTAAAGTACAATAATAAAAACAAACAAACAAAAATGCTATGTATTTAGTACATAGAACTTTGCCAGGAGTCCCTGGGTGGTGCAAACGGTTAAGCACTTGACTACTAGCCTAAAGGTTGGCGGTTTGAACCCACCCAGAGGCGCTTTGGAAGACAGGCCTGGTGATCTGCTTCTGAAAGGTCACAACCTTGAAAATCCTATGGAGCTGTTCTACTCTGCACACATGGGGTTGCCATGAGTTGGAATCGACTGGACGGCAACTAACAACAACAACAGTGCTTTGCTACTCAAAGAAAACATTTCTGTAAAAATTGTCTGTACTTAAGTCCTCCTAGCCCAATGGTTTAACCCATTAGCATAGTACTTTTTAGCATATGCAAAATAAATCCCTCCTTATTAATTTTCAGTTCATTTTCTCACATTATGTCATCACTGAAGTAGACACCCGCTAGTTATTTCTGGCTGTTCAACCTCTCTCCTGGTCCTACTGCACTCCAAGTATGAGACTGAAATCTCCCTAGTCCCACATAGTCTTTGGGTGGAGTGGGGGAGGCGGGTGGTATTATTCCGTCAAAACCTAGCAAATTAAAGAAACAGAATTGTGACATCAGGCTGAGTTAAACAGTCAAGTAAAGGAGAATGTGTCTTCCTACAAGTAAATCTTTAAAAATATATGTTCTTTATTCTGTAGACTTTCACAGCCAATTAAGTTTGCTCAAGATCAATTTGCTGATCACTGAGAACCTTTGTTTTGGATAGGTTGCCACCTGCTGTGAATAAAAGTAACTCTATATAACACGGTTGATCTTCCAGAAATGGTGACATAAGGATGGAACCAATTTAAAATTTTTGGTAGGGATTTCACATGAAGTCTTCATTTCTAAACTGCCATTTCGTTTTTCTGTAAATGTCAAAGTCACTGTTGAGTAAAATTGGTTCAGTTTCCTGAGTGTAATGAACTCCACTGAAATGTGTCAAACAGCTTTGGCACCTCTCACCATGTAGCACTTTTCATGTGCCAGTGAATCATTATGGCAACAACCATCAAATGACGCCTGATTTTTTTGTAAATGTTTATATTTGTGGATAATATGCCAATCTGTTTTCAAACTGATGTATTTCCAGATGAAGCTATTTCAACAGTATTACCCTCTAAAATCATATTCTACGCATTGCATTAATGGAGATAAAACCAAATGTGTTACAGCACATAACGTGGTGTTTTATAGGTAGTTGAGGCTCAAGGAATATTTGTTGACTTGAAATACACATTTGGGACAAAAAACAAACAACAAACTTGAATCAGATGTAAAGGCTAAGTTCTTTTGTTACCTTGCAAAAATGTCTCAACTATTTAAAGGTGAAAGGCAGTACCAGGGTATGGTTAAGAGCAGACTGTCTTGTCTAGGTCTGGGCTAGAATCTCAGCCCTATCCAGCATGGACAAGTAGGGGATCAATTTGTGTCCAATTTCTTTACCTATAAAGTGAGATGGTATTACTAGTATCTGGAATCCCGGGGAGGTCCCTAGGTGGTGTAAATGGTTTGCACTCAGTTACTAACCTAAAAGGAGCCTGGGTGGCGCAAAGGGTTTGGGCTTGACTGCTAACCTAAAGGTTGATGGTGGGAACCCACCCAGCGGCTCCGTGGAGGAAAGGCCTGATGAACTGCTTCCATAAAGATTACAGCCAAGAAAACCCTATGGAAGCAGTTCTACTCTTTAACACATGGAGTTGCCATGAGTCGGGATGGACTCGATGGCAACTGGTTTATTAATAGTACCTAGCTCATAGGACTGGTGTTAGGATTAATGGAATTGATTCATATGAGGTCTTAGCTGTTAACATTAAGATGGCCACAGCTGCCTAAACTGGCAAAGGAGATCTTGTGGTTGTTGTTCGGTGCCGTGGAGTTGGTTTCGACTCATAGCGACCCCGTGTACAACAGAACAAAACACTGCCCGGTCCTGTGCCAGCCTCACGACCGTTGTTATGCTTGAGCCCACTGTTGCAGCCACTGGGTCAATCCATCTTGTTGACTGTCTTCCTGTTTTTCACTGACCCTCTACTTTACCAAAGGATAACTTAGCAGAGGTTATTGTTGGCTATCCATGGGCCACTTTTTGCCCCTTGTACAATTTTTGTTTTGACTTTTGCAATTAAAATGAAATCAGTTGCTAATCTTTAAAAATCAGTAGATCCATGTTTCTGGATTAACCTGAAACCTCAGAAGTTCTGGTGCCACTTTCATTCCTAGAGTGGAAGGAGGAGGCACGACCCCAGGAAGCCATGCAGGGGCTCTCTCTCCATCTGGGGCCTTACCATCTCACTTCCACTGGGTTTATCTTAGACCCGCTTGTTTCATTCCTTTGTGCATCCTGTCTAGCTCCTGTGGGCCTTTGAACTTGGGGATCCTGACTTTTCTCAAAAGATTTACTCATGGGAACAAAGGAGAAAAGAAAGCATTTTATACTTTTAATTAGCTATTCATGCTATGAATTTTAAACATCTTTGTAGCAGAAGATATGTTCAGGTTGCAGAAATGTATGAAAGACTTGGTTTCATATTCTCCTCTGCTTATATGTTAGTTCCCCAGCCACTATATCAATCTTTTGGACACGTAGCCATTTAAGATAATGAAGCACGAGCAAGACTGGAAGATGTCAAAACCCATTTACACATTCATGGGAATGATTTCAATGAGTTTACTCTTAACAGCTCAATGGAAGGGCAGCCTGGGAGTACTGGCTGGGAGTGGTGGGCTAGCACAAGAGAGGCACCTTAGTAGGCATGAGGGGGTTCAAGACAGATTTAATTTTATTAAATTTGCACAAGAATCCATATGGTTGGCTTTACCATTAACCAGGGAAACTTGGCACATCACAGACAATTTTTAAAGGTTTGTAGCACATAGGTTAAGTGCTCAGCTGCTATATGAAAGGTCGGCGGTTCGAACCCACCCAGTGGCTCCATGGGAGAAAGACCTGGTGATCTGCCCCCTGTAAAGACTTCAGCTAGGAAACCCTATGGGGCTGTTTAACTCTGTCACATTGGGTCACTATGAGTCGGAATCGACTTGATGGCACCCAACAACTTGTGTTATGAGGGGTGGAGACTTTTTATTTATTTTTGCTAATATAATGCCTAAGCCTTTTTATCAGCGACATGAAGTCTAATTCATAAGTAACAATACTAGTTAACATGTGCTGTGTTTCAGTCTCCAACATTTGCGGGAGAGGGTAGCTGGAAGGGTTGAACTGAAGGGTCAAAGAGAGTGGCTATAAGAGGTAGAAGAACTGAAGACAAAATGAGACCAGTCAGGAGCTGGTGTTAGGACAGTGTAATGTTTCACATTTCTGTGCCAAGGACAGTGGCTGGCATATACTAACACCAGATTAACATTTGAAAACTAAATGCATGTATAAATGAATGCCTGAATGACTGAACAGAAGATTGACTAAATGTGTGAATTAATGACTAAATGCATAATGACTCTAATAATGAGCATATAAATACCTCAAGTCCTTGAGGGTATTATCATGTTGCAGATACAGCACACGAATATTGACAATAATGGCCATGAATCATCAAGAAAAGGTCCCAATTCTCTTGAATGTTTCGTTTGAGAAGGTATGGTTATGTATACTAAATATTAGCAAAATTACTGCCAAAAGTTATTAGATTGATATTGAGAAGACTTGGGTTTTAGGTCTTATTGTCTCTTTCTTGCTGCCCATGTTATCTTGGGCAAACTACTCCACCTCTCTGAGCTTTTGTTTCTCATATATGAAATTAGGGCCAGTATGCTAATACTTGGAGCTCTGGTGGCGCAGTGGTTAAGAGCTACGGCTGCTAACCAAAAGGTCAGCAGTTCGAAACCATGAGTTGCTCCTTGGAAACCCTATGGTGCAGTTCTACCCTGTCCTATAGGGTCACCGTGAGTTGAAATCTACTCCACGGCAAGGGGTTTGGTTTGGTTTTTATGTTAATACCCAGAACAGAATAGCACGGTGTTTAGAAGTGCACTCTTGAGCTAGTTTACCTTTTTAACACCAATCACCAATACATAAGAGCCTTGAGAGGTTGGTAAGTGACTTGATACAATATGCCTCAATTTTCTCATCTTTAAATTAGGAAGAATAAACTTTTGGGGTCTCTGAGGAAGCACCTAATAAATAGCACCCCTTGTTCCCCTCCAAATTCCAAAGAAATTAAGAAACAAAGAAGCATTAGATGGAGGCCAAAATATCACCTTTATTACTAAGAAAGGCCAGGTTGAAAAGGTAGCTTAGCATCAGAGCCAAGAGGGCTTGCTGAGTAAACCCCAGAATGAGGAAGACTCCTCATAGAGTCGGGGTGCATTTTATTTTGCCCTTTCTTTGAAAAGGCAGAAATGGTTCCTACCTTCTGAGAGAAGTCTCCAATTCTACAATGCAAGGCCAAAGAGGATGCCATTCTGCTCCTACCCCTGGCCGGCTCGGGTACAGAACCTGAGGGTCTCAAGGAAGTGATCGGGAAGAATCTGTTCTAATCCTCACTAGCTAAAAAAAAAAAAAAAAAATGAATGGAGCCCTGGTGGCTCAGTTGTTAAGAGCTTGGCTGCTAACCAAAAGGTCGGCAGTTCGAATCCACCAGCCACTCCGTGGAAACCCTATGGAGCAGTTCTGCCCCATCTTATAGGGTTGCCCTGAGTCGGAATTGACTCAGTGGCAATGGGTTTGGTTTTTTGGTTAGCTAACAAAAAGTCATTAGAGACATCAGTGATCCTGAGGGCCAGCAAATCACTTAATAATTACAGACAATTCTGTACTTAAAGTTTTGCTTTTCGGAGTTATCTACAGCATCACTAGAAGGAACAAAGGATGAATAATTTAAAGAGTTTTAAGGTGAAAGGAGTTTAAAGCTTCCCTGAAAATATCTTTCACTTCAGGTCAATCAATGCATTACAGGCAAAATGAATCCTTTCCCATCCCTCCTCATCTTTCTCACTACAAACACACACACACACACACACACACACACACACACACACACACACACACACGCACGCACCACTTGGGAGTACCACAAAAAGGGATAATGACCCAGATTTTTTTATGTGCTTCAGACACTTGACTGTTAGCACTGAAAAGTCACCATGGCTATTCTCACCCACAAGGATGGTATTTACAGAGGTATTGTAATCCTTTACACCAAGCTATAAATGGGAAAGAATTATCAAAGCCCCAGGTGATGTTTAGATAGCATTGTTCACTCAATGTGTTTTATGTAACACTTTTTTTCCAGAGGATTCATAACCTAAATTAGATGCTTCTCATAATATTCTGGTGTAATAACTTAGAAGAAATTCAGTTGAATAAATATCATATAACAACTTTCCAAACAGCAAGCTTACAGGGGTACTGTAACATCCAAAGATTTATTCCCCGAGATGAACTAAAGTAGAAGAGTCCTGTGCCTCTTAACTAATTCAGACGAATGATAACTGACCATCAGATTAAACTTGTACTTGACAGAAAGACAATGTGCTTGAATGGGTTGCTGGATGTTTTATCAATTTTGATTGCCTTCATTTAAAAACTTTAATTAGAGCCTCTGTTTACTTGATTCAAACTGCGCATAAAAATCACGCAAAACAATTTAAAAGAGAATTTTAATTATAACACTAAAGAAATGCCCTTGTTCAATGTTTACTAAACACTTGCCAGAACAAGTTAATTAATACATGTTTAAATAAGTGAAAGAAGAAGAAGTGAAACAAAAAATCACATTCATCTTTTGTCAAATTTTACTTCGGTTATCAAAGAAGTTCCATTTCTGATTTAAGGATTTGCTCTGTCCCAGTGCACATGTGTAATTATAAACAATGCGGCACCGGAACACAATGGAGGCCAATGGAGAGCTAATTCCCACTGGGAGTTGTTGTTCACAATAACTGCACATTGTTTGTTGCTTGAGGTTCTGCAGCCATCAAATCAGGCGCTTTTCAGTTTTGTTCATCTATTCACGTATCCCATGGTAGAGAATCAGAATGTTCAGAGGTCACTTTTTAAATAGGTTAGTAATATAGCCTTCTAATTATTTAAAGCTACAGGAAAAATACTTTTTAATAGAGTATAATGTGTGGAAAAAGAACACTTTGATGTAATAAGTTTTTAGTTCCAATTTTTAAAAATTTATTTTATTATTTTGTTGTTGTTGAAAATATACACAGCAGAACCTACACCAATTCAACAGTTCCTACATGTACAATTCAGTGACATTGATTACATTCTTCAAGGTGTGCAACCATTCTCACCCTCCCTTTTCAGAATTGTTCCTCCGCAATTGACATAAACTCACTGCCCCGTCAGCTTCCTATCTAACCTTTCTAGTGGCTGTTGTCAATTTGATTGCACATAGATCATTCTCTAAAAAAGCACCATGTTCAAGGAAGACATTCTTTATTTAGTTCTAATTTTAATATGCCACCAACTTTTCCATTTTACTTACCTTTGTAGATTCTCCATTTCCCCCATCTATTACAGTAAACCATGATTACTTGGGTTAGTAAAGATTGATATTGGAATGCATTTGATAATCTACTAAAAAACAAAATGAAATCAATCTGGGATATGCTTGGTTAGCTCAGTAGCTTTAAGAAATACCAGAAGGAAAAGTATCCAAAATAATCTTGAGTTCTTTTGGAGAAATAAGATACACACTTCCCATTACTGGTCACTACCATTACTGAGAAAATTATTTTCATAAACAGATTAATAGGTATCTACTTTTTCTTTCTTTAAAGAGAAGACTATTTTTAAAGATTTACTTGCTAAGATATTTCATGATCTTTTTTCCGCAAACCATTCCAATGACTAACAATCTCATTCAGAAGCCTATCGGAAAAGAAACCTATTATGAATCCTGTTACACTTTGTTCCCACATTGGTGAAACTGGTGGCCAAATTTCTTAAACCATCTAAGGAGCTACAACCTGTGCAGGTCTGGAAAATGACACTGACTTTAATAGCAGGTTTCTCTTAGCCATCCTATTTGAAATTCTATTAACAGGCCTGGTTGGGCCAGATGAGAGTTGAGTTAGTGTTCTCCTAAGCTTCAATTGAATTGTTATAAAAATTAAATATGATAGACTATGTAAACATTTAGCACGTTGCCACATAAGCATCCAATAAATAATAGCCAGCATTGTTATTGTTATTGGTGCCTGCCAAGAGCTGGTCATATGCCATGTGAATGTTATGCACTGAGTTGTACCCCTTAAAAAGATATGTTGAAATCCCATTGTTGTTGTTGTTAGGTGCTGTCCAGTTGGTTCTGACTAATAGTGACACTATGTATAACAGAAGGAAACACTGCCCGGTCCTGCACCATCCTCACAATCGTTGTTATGTTTGAGCCCATTGTTGCAGCCACTGTGTCAATCCATCTCATTGAGGGTCTTCCTCTTTTTTGCTGACCCTCTACTTTACCAAGCATGATGTCGTTCTCCAGGAACTGGTCCCTCCTGATAACATGTCCAAAGTATGTGAGATGAATTCTCTCCATCCTCGCTTCCAACAAGCGCTCTTGAAAATCCTAACCCCAGGTATCTGTGAATGTGACCTTGTTTGGCATTTGGGCCTCTGAAGATGCTATCAGTTAAATTAATATGAGGTCATACTAGAGTAGGTTGGGTCCTAACCCAATCTGAGTGTTGTCCTTATAAAAGAGGAAAAGCGACTCAGACAGACAAAGGAAGGACAGTCATGTGAAAATGCATCTCCAAGCCAAGGAACATCTGGGCTACTAAAAACTGGGAGAGATGAGAAAGGATCTTCCACTTTGGAGGGAGCTTGGCCTGGCTGATGTGTCCATTTGGACTTCTAACCTCCAGAATGATGAAACAATACATTTTGTTGTTTAAAGCCATACACTTTGTGATACTTTGTTATGGTAGCCCTAGGAAAGAAGTACAGTGAGAATAGAACATGTAACAATCCGCAGTCTTTGGGCCAGTTAAGATGAGTGAAGAACAGTAAGTCAAAGTATCATAAAAGGCACCCTACTTAAAAATCAAGTTGAAACCAAACCAAACCAAACCCTTTTTGTTCTACATTTTTTTGAAAGGAAAACTTTATACCTAGAAAAAGGCATGTTTTGGTACTTGAGCATGCCACTGACTTGCTCTTGAAATTCAGTTGGCATGGGAAATAGAATTTCCTAATGTATTTTCCTAATAAAATAACCTGAAGTGCCAGCATATTTGCACACCTACCAATTATGAAATGAGTTTCTCTGAATGTGAACACTAAGCAAAAATATAATTTAGACCTATAAGCTACTGTCAAACTCAGCTATAGTTCCATTTGTAGCATCAGGGACTGTTATTTGATGAGCATTGTTTAATGGCCTTTAATGCAACTGTTGGAGCCCTGGTGGTGCAGTGGTTAAGGGCTTGTCTGCTAACTGAAAGGCTGGCAGTTCAAATCCACCAGCCACTTCTTGGAAACCCTATGGGGCAGTTCTACTCTGTCCTATAGGGTCACTATGAGTCGGGATCGACTCGATGGCAATGGGTTTGGTTTTTGGTTTTAACGCAACTGTTTATTTTTCTCCATAACCAAGAAGAAAGTTTTTGTAAAATGAGTACTTTTTCCCTGGTGAAGAATATGTGTGTGTGCGTGTGTGTGTGTGGTGTTATAAGCTTTTGAAACATCTTAAACACATCTTTGGTAGTCAAGTGTTTTTTAACATTCTGACTTTAGAAGAAGTTGTGGCTTTGTCACTGATATAGAATTTCAGACAATTATAAATAAAAATGAGGTATACATGGTTATAAATACCCCGTTTCACATTTTCTTTAGCAACAGCAAAAAAATTTCAATTAATTGAATTGCAGCCAACTACAAATAATGCCAGAAGTGCAATACTTAGTGCTCCAGGTCATGGGCAACCATTAATTAAGATGCAAAGGGCTTGCATTAAAGGCCCCAAATACAGGATTTTTGTTCCAAATTTTTTTTTTGTGATGGGTATGGGCTGAAATATTTAGAAAATGCAGTTTTAGCTATATAGGAAAGAAGGAATTGGGAACAATCCTTAGTTTGCTTGCTCTGGAAGTTTTAATAAGGTTCTGATGTATCATTTTTGAAAATAATCTCACGTTGGGACTTTCATTTATAGGGGAAAAAAACCCTTTGTATTCCATGTTATCTTTATTTCAATTAATTAAATTAATTAAATGAGTTCCCATTGAGAGAGAGGGATGGGAAGAGCAAGATCTTTTTGAAACGGTTAAAGCCATCAAATGGGAATTTGAATTTGTTAATGGTGATATATCTTAGAAAGGAAAATTTATGTGCTGTGGATCTCAAAGAAAATACTTTCCCCAAATCGTCTGCCAAGGGACCAACAGAAATGAATTATTTTCAAGAGACAAGTAATAATCTTTCATAATATCTAGATTTACTGGCAGTATAATTGTGTATGTGTATATGTGTGGGTGTGTGTTCGCTAGTGGAAGATTTCTGGAATATAGACATTTCTTCATATTGCTTTATGGTGGTTGAGTTCAAACAAGAAGAATTCTGAGAAAAAGATCAGTACAACTTGTTAGCCTCCGATTTATCACCTATCTATACAAGATTTAATGGTTGTGTTAACCCAGAGTCTCAGGAATAATTATAGTCTAAAACAAGCCCTTAAAGTAAGGAGATGAAAAGAACTATATAAAGAGAAGGCTGTCATGAAATAGAAACTGCACAAGCAAGGGAACTTTCATCGTGTTGGGTAAGTGCTTTACTATGGGATTCTTTTTTAAATTAAAGTGCCTAGTAAGTTGGATGAAAATAAAATATGTAGGATTAGCACTGAATATCTTGGCCCAGAGTAGCTGGATATGAGCGGAAAAAGGACAGAGAGGTTTTTTTTTTTTTTTTTTTTCCCAAGTCATTACCAGCTTTAGTTCATAGAAAAGTTATTTCGAATACTTGCTTTGAAAGACTGCTTTGAGGTCTGCTTTTAATTTGAACAGTTAAATATGGTATTCATGCCAATGAATCTTTTTTCTTGCTTTAATATCATTAGGAAGAAAGCCTCCTTGGCCGGAGTAAATAGTATAATTGCTTAAAAGAAGAAATACATAACACACATATTTAATAAAAACCTTTAAAACAATTTCCTTATGTTGGCTAAACATCTTTGTTTATATATGACAGACTTTTAGTTTTTAGAACTAAACTGCATTGAACCATATGGAAAAATCTCTAGAATAAGATTTTAGTAAATAAATAACCTTTCACAACTTTTGCTGTTGAGCCTTCTCTGGATATCTGTTTGGGCTGCAGCTTAATTTTATAGAGATCCCTTATTTTGCTAATACAATTAAAGTAAGCCACGGGTTATATAAACTTGAAAAATTCCTAAGAACGAGATAGGGATCGCCATAAAACTTTGGTCATAAATCCTGTAAGACAAGTGCTTTGAAATTTTCTGTATCTTCAAATATTCCCACCAGCTGAGAAATGTTTGTTTTCCTGAAGAGTGAAATGAAGAGTTTTAAAAAATAGAGTCCACTCTTCATAGCTCAACAGATTGCTGTCTGCATGTACTTCCAACTGCTTATAACTAAAGAGAAATGACTTTGTCACTTTATCTGTTTGATGAGACATTGTTATTGCAATAGCCCTGTGAGACACCAAACCACCCGCCACAGCATCCCTGGCTCATTTCTTGTCCAAGGCAATTCTTCCCAATCAGGGCAGGAACAGCAAACCAATATGCCACCAGACAGAAGCGGGTGGAACATTCTGGTTAAGGGAATGGGCTTTGAAATCAGCTGGATATAGGTTGAAATTTTTATTTATGTGACTTTGGATATATCACTTAACCTTTTGAAGTTTTAGCTTTTTCACCATTAAAATAAGGGTGATAATAATATATTTCCCTGGTATTAATGTAGAGATCAAATGGCAGGGCATAGAGAATGAGTAGATATATAAAAGTTATTATTAATTCAATTTTTAAAATGAAGCTTTGATGAATCGATAACTTTTGAGACCCTTTTCTTTTTCAACATGCCTTTTTAGATAAGGTAGCCAGCTGACCTCAAACTTCTCCCCAGAGATGTCCTAAGAATAGATTCCTGCGAGGTATGAGGGCAGCTGTGAAATTAATTGAAATCTTCAATTTATCTTAAACATTTATGTATTTTGCATTCTATTCCATAATAGATTTAAATTGTTTTATTACCAAAATCATTTTCTGCCCCTTAAATCTTCTTGAAAATTTGAAATTCTGGTGTCATTTTTGCACTGTGACTTTGCCTGGCTTTGGTAAGATGTCAGGCATGAGAATGTTGGCCTGGGCCATTTGAGGAAAAACCAGACAACTTATATTTACATACACTCTGCTTCCTAGTGCCATTGTACAGGTGACAGGTGCAGCGTCCTCTCTGACCACTCCTCCACTGCACAATGAAACATAAGTCAAGATAGGTTCTCATTTATCGATTATCCTTATGGTTTTTATTTAAAAATTTAACTGGTTTGGCTGAGGAATGGGCTACAATGGTTTGAGGGAATGGAGAGAACAGATCTCTTTTCCTTAGTAAAAATGATGACCTAAGCTTGGTCATCGAACAAGAGGAAGACCCTCAGCGAGATGGATTGACAGAGTGGCTGCAAGACTTAAGCATAACGATTGTGAGCATGGCGCAGGACAGGACAGTGGTTCTTTCTTTTGTACATAGGGTGGCTATGAGTCGGAACCGACTTGCCGGCACCTAAAAACAACAACAATCTCAGTCTACAAATCTGTTTAGTAAGAAATCAAATTATTAAAAGGTCAAACATATGTCACTCTAGTTTGTCCCCTATTGTTAACTGCCTTTGAGTCAGTCCTTGACTCATGGGGGCTCCAAGCACAAGGAGAGCAAATCGTAGTGCTCTATAGGGTTTTCACTGGCTGAGTTTCAAAAGTAGATCCCTAGGCCTTTCTTCCTAGTCTGTCTTAGTCTGGAATCTCTGCTGAAACCCGTTCAGCATCATAGCAACACACAATCCACCACTGACAGATGAGTGATAGCTGTGCTTGAGATTTGTTGGCTGGGGTTTGAACCTGAGTCTCTCACATGGCAGTCGAGAATTCTACCCTATGCGTCCCTATTTTGGGGCAATTAAGAAGATATTAAGATCTCTTTAGTGTCAGGAGGGTGACTCTAGGTACATATGCTCAATAGAGGTTGAATCTCATCCTAGGAGTCTTGGGAAACTTGGGGTAAATTTTGCAGATTAAGTGACAAGGAAGACAAAAACTTGTTTTAGGTGCCTGGCTGTGTAGACAACTGGGTTTTTGGCTTAGGTTGAATACAGCTGATTGTAAGTAAAAACCCATGATAAAGAATAATCATCGCTTGTACCGGTTTTCAGCCATCTGTTACTTTGATAGGTTAAACAAATATTCAACTTAATAGTGAAACCCCATAGCTTCCCTTGCTAACCATTAACCCTTCTAACCCCGTGACCTAAGACACAGAGTGGAGGAAATTGCAGAGGTAGGATGGTGCTTGTTAACATTTCATTCTGGACAAAGGCCAATAAAGCGGATGGGACAGAGGGAGGGAAGAAGAGGAAAAAGGACAAGGTTTGTGGTGGTCCATTTATAACAGGTGACAGGACTGAAATCAAGATATAAATTTATCTCCCAGTGTCTGTTTAAATTTTAGTCAGTGGAAGTAATATTTACTTATTCCTGGGGCCCATGACTTTTTTTTTTTTTTTATTGTACTTCAGGTGAAGGTTTACAGAACAAATAGTTTCTCATGAAACAGTAGTACACATATTGTTTTATGACATTGGTTAACAACCCCACAACATGTCAACCCTCTAACTTCTCAACCTTTTCTTTTGGTGAAAATACACACAGTCAAAGATACACCATTTCAAAAATTTCTACATGCACAGTTCAGTGACATTGACTACGCTCTTCCAATTGTGCTGTTATTCTCACTTAAGATGAAGGCTTACAGAACAAAATAGTTTCTCATTTAACAGTTACTACAAATGTTGCTCTATGACAATGGTTAACAATCTCACAACACATCAACAATATCCTTACTCAACCTTGGGTTCCCTATCACCAGCTTCCTTGTCCCCTTCTGCCTTCTGGCCCTTGTCACTGGACTACTGTACCTCGTTAGTCTCATTTGGTTTTATGGGGCTATCCACTCCCAGGCTGAACGGTGAACCTCGGAGATAACTTCACCACTGAGCTAAAAGGGTGTCTGCGGGCCATACTCTCAGGGTTTCTCCAGTCTCCTTTAGGCCAGTAAATCTGGTCTTTTTTTTGTGAGTTAGAATTATGTTCTAAATCCTTCTCCAGCTCTGTCCAGAACCCTCTGTTGTGATCCTGGTCAGAGCAGTCAGTGGTGGTAGCCGGGGGGCCCATGGCTTTTTTCTTTCTTAGTTTACAGATGGGGCTACCATCTCAATTCAGGAATCAGATTGTGTCATATATATGTAATGATCAAAATTCCAAACATGACTTCTCGTAAATCATCCCTCCTCAGCTCAGGCTTGCTTCTGGCTGAAGTCTGAAGAGTGGAAGGGAGTGTACTTCTTCTGCCCTCTCTCTCCCACTCCTCACTCACGTCCCAGCTTCTTTTCTGCTCCTTGTCAGTGTTGAGGTGGTTAGTAGGGAGGAAGGATGACACAAGAGGAAGGTTCTTTATGCTTGTTGGGCCTGGCAAGTTGTTAAAGCTGGTGTCTCTGGGTGGCTCAGGTAGAAAACCAACACTGACTTTTCTTCTCTTCGGGGACTTTGATGGCCTCCTCAGAGGTTCCCTAACTCTGGACCTTCTCCTCCTATAGACCTCTTGCCCCAGGCATAAGTGGCTGTATTCAGGGTGGCCTAACAGGACATCTTCCACAGGGCCTGGGCACTTCTAGACTCTTTCTGCTGATGTCACTTGCTTCTCCAGGCAGCCCCATTATATAGAGGCCGAGATGACTTCATGCCAGCTTTTTCCCTTGTGGCCCACATTCTGCTCTGCTGAAAACACTCACACATTCTTATCCGGGCAAACTCAGGGTCAATTCCAGTGTGGTAAAATACCTCTGGCTCTACCAGCTAAGCGGTGAGTCAGCACCTCTCTCACTCTCTCCACTTCCCTGTTGGAAGTCTGACTTCAGTCTATATCCTGCTTTTTCTCTCTCCAGTTTGAATCAGAAACTAGTGACCCTCTGTATCTCCTAATTGTAGGGAACACATTTCACAATGATTTTAATGAGAGAGGCAGTACCAGGATATGATTAAGAGCAGACTTGCTTGTCATATATCTAGGCTAGAATGCCAGCCCCACCCAGCACTGATGGGCAAGTAGGGGATCAATTTGTGTCTCAGTGTCTTTATCTATAAAATGGGATGGTATTAACAGTACCTGGAGTCCCTGTGTGGTACAAACAGTTAACACACTCAGCTGCTAACTGAAAGGTTGAAGGTTCGAGTCCACCCAGAGGTGCCTCAGAAGAAAGGCCAAGTGAACGTCTTCAAAAAAAAATCAGTTATTGAAAACCCTATGGAACATAGTTTTACTATGACACACATGGGATCACCATGTCCCTATTGACATCTCCCTTAATATCAGAGTCTTTCTTAAGGAGATTTAGGATTGGAAGATAGCCACATCTCTTACAAAGGCTGGTGGAGACTTGGCAAGTACAGAGCTTTCTAGAGAAATTTTATTCACTAGTTTCATCTCAAAATCCTCACTCTGACCATTTTTATGTTCTTGATCTGGTGAAAGTGTCCTTCATTCTATTTATAAATTCTGCACATGGTAGGAGTTGTTAAATCTACCTCTTTGTTGTACACATTATGGCAGTATTTCAGTTGAGTCTGAGTTAGGGAGATTCTTCATGCTTGTTAATTAAACACAGTTCTGGCTAAATCAGTTAGGAAAAAATAAGTGAAATTTCCATCAAAAAAACCCGTTGCCATTGAGTTGATTCCGACTCATAGTGACCCTATAGCAACAGTGTAGAACTGCCCCATAGGGTTTCCAAGGAGTGGCTGGAGGGTTCAAACCACCGACCTTTCGATTAGTAGCCTAGCTCTTAACCACTGTGCCACCGAGGCTCCAAACTTTCCATAAGAAAAAGAAAAAAAAATGTTGCCAAACTTAAGCACTGCAAGACGTTTAACTTCTCTGGGCAGATAATCCAGCACTTGAAGTTTGATCTGATCATCAAAACAAGCCTGCACAAAAACAGTCTGAAACTGTCATAAAAAGAAATGAACTTTAAAATGGTATCAAATTCACGTTATGAAGTTTTCCTTTAAAAGTAATATTTATAGGCTTGGTGCCAAACCTATGAGTGAAATCTGAAGCAAACATTTCCTGTGCACATTTTCGTGAGGGTTAATGTTGACCAGAGAGTGGATAAAATACTGGTTTGTTTTAAAGACATGTAGCAGGGATCCCAGTCTGAGCATGAGCTGTGTTTGCCTCTGGGATTCCAACTGGTCTAGATGTGTCTGGCAGACTTGTGGGTCAGCCTGCTCAGAGTATCTGAGCATGAGACACCATGATGTCTCCTAGGAGAGAAATTGTCCTCGGGGAGGAAAGCATCAAGCAGACAGGCTTGAACCAGTAACAAGCCTCAGCCATCACATAGGAAGGACAATTTTGAGCACAGCATGGTGCTGCCATTTGGATTTATCCCCCTAGGGACTCAGGTCTGAGTCCTAGGGAGAGAAGAGCTGCAAGTAGAAACTGAAAGAGCTATTTTCACTAAAGTCTTCTGAAACACTCAAGATTCCGATGACCTGAGTGACCCAAAGCCCTAATCTCCCCCTGAGCCTTCCTTGCTGGAAAAAATATCCGCTCCTCCTCTGTCTGTTGAGATTGATACAGTCTTGCTTGAAGAGGGTCTAATGACCCCAACTGGGATAGTCACTTTGCAAGGGGATGTGATTCTCCTCATGCCCCCACCTTACTGACCTTCATTGCTTCTAGACCTGAATTGAGCTGCAGACCTCAGCATGCCCCACAGGGCCAATTATAAAATCAGACCAAAGAGAAGATTGTTTTCACGCCAAAACAGTTGTAAGCTTTTGAGGAATATGTGTGAGAATTGATCCTAAGGGTGTTATATCAGGTACCGAGGAACACACTTTTAGATTGGGCATGTATGCGCTTAGCAGAGATATTCTTGGTTCTAATTATTTGCTTGGCTGGTTGATTTAAAACTTGCTTCAGAAGTGAACTATGATTAAGGAAGTGGAGAGGCCAGAGATCCATTGGTATAACATAGTAAAAGGAATCCAAAGACTTAGGAAAACAGGAAGTTGAAGTGGATTTATCTTTTGTTACTGTTCATCCATCTTAACTAGTTCCCTCCCCTGTACCTCTAACCCTCAACACACATGCATCTCAGGGGCCATAGAGAACACTTCTTTCATCAGTATATTGACAAAATATACCGCATCCTTGTTGAGTGCTAAAGAATTGTTCTCTGTAGGCTGGGGATGAATATGGAGATACTACTTCAAATGTCACTTCGAGGACTAAGGTGCGACTTACCTAAGCCATGGTATTTTCAATGGCCTCATATGCATCCAAAAGCTGGACGATGAATAAGGAAGACCAAAGAAGAATTGATGCATTTGAATTATGGTGCTGGCAAAGAACATTGAATATACCATGGAATGCCAGAAAAATGAACAAATCTGTCTTGGAAGAAGTACAGCTAGAATGTTCCTTAGAAGTGAGGATGGCGGGACTTCATCTCATGTCCTTTGGACATGTTATCAGGAGGGACCCATCCCTGGAGAAAGACATCATGCTTGGTAAAGAAGAAGGTCAACAAAAAAAGAGGAAGACCCTCAGCGAGATGGATTGACATAATGGCTGCAACAATGGGCTCAAACATAGCAATGATTGTGAGGATGGCGCAGGACCAGGCAGTGTCATACAGTCGCTACGTGGTGGAACCAACCTGATGGCACCTAACAACAGTAACAATAACAACAACCACTGGAATGGGCTTCCTAGTTGCAGCAATGCCTACTTGCTGCCGCGTGGCAGAGGCAAGGTGCAACAGGTAACTTCAAGAGGCAAGGGGGGTGTGGTGTCTTATAAAAGGGAAAGGGGCAGGAGGAAAGCACACATCATGTAATGATGAAGGCAGATGCATCTACAAGCAGCAAAGGAACACCAAGGACTCCCAGTAGCCACCAGAAACTAGGAGACATGGAACAGCTCCTCTCTCAAAGTTGTTGACATAGCCAATACCCCGATTTGGACTTCTAGCCTCCAAAACTGTGAGAAAATAAATTTCTGTTCTTTAAAGCCACTCACTTTGTGGCAGTCCTAGGCAACTCAGACACTGATTTAAAAACTTCATGATGCAAAAGAAAAATGCTTCCACTAGGGTACATTTAATTACATGTTGAGACTGCCACCTGGCTATTGGGCTCCTCATGCCACTGGGCCAACAGGGAAAAAGAATGTCACTGTGTTGTGGAATGATTCATCTTAATTATCAAGGAGATAGAAGATGGATGCTTTGTAATAGGGGCTGAGAAGAAGCCAGCTACCCTCTGGAATGACACCTAGCACTGCCGTGTAAGGAGGCCAAAGTTCATGAAAGAGTGGAACAACTCTATGGCAGAGACTACAATATAGTCACAAAACACATTTCCTTTTCCTTCCTGGGCACATGGCTAGACTATAATTGCCAGCCTGCCTTGCAGTTAGCTGTAGCCATGTGACTAAAGTCTGTCAATGGAATGTGAGGGAAGCATTCTATGATACTAAGAAACCCTGCCCATAAAAACCTCCCATGCAATCCAATCTTCTGCTTTCTCTTTCCTCTGAGGCTTAATGATGAGAACTCCAAGTTCCTAGAGGAGCATGGAGGCACAAGATGGAAGGAGCCAGGATATCTGAAAGGCACCACCATCTGAGAAAGGGCACCATCTTTGAATTCTACTTAAAAGAGAACAGTCTACTGAGTTAAGCTGCTGAAATTTTGGGGCTTATCTGTTACAGCAGCTGGTGTCACCCCAACTAGTACAATCTCATTAAAAGCGTGATTTTCCCCTGAGTCAATGGCACACTTCAGAAGAGAGCCTAGCCACAGGTCATGATGCTTGTACTCTGTCCAAGTGAGATGCTTTTTGCATGAGGGGATCCAAACCACAAGCGACCCAAGGCAATCCATACACAAGATGTTGAGCTGGGGTGGATCTCTCACTTTTCAAAACTGTGCAGTTGGAGGCTCCTGTTTGGTGCCTAAAAATCTCACACTTGGGCTGTATGTGAGAGCTAGGCATCTGCATGCCTGCTACACAGACAGCATGGGTGGCCAGTGAGAGTAGGCCAACAGACATCATCACCAGTAAGACAAGAGGCAATTGCTTTGTCCATCTCCCTCCTGTCTGTATCCAGCAATGAGGAACTAGCACCAGAGGAGTGGTGCAGAGAAAGAGGATGAGGGGAACAGCCCTCTTTCCAACCCAAGTTTCTGGAGCTGAAGGCTGGCTGAGGCCAAAAAAAAAAAAAAATCCCAAACCCGTTGCCGTTGAGTCAATTCTGACTCATAGCAACCCTATAGGACAGAATAAAACTGTCCCGTAGGGTTTGTAAGGAGCGGCCAGTGAATTCGAACTGCTGACCTTTTGGTTAGCAGCCAAGCTTTTAGCCACTGCACCACCAGGGGTGAGGCCACAGGGTGCAAAAGAGCTTCAGATTGGATATGACATTGGAATTTCCAACTGGACAGGACTGTACTAGACTATAAAAATAACAAGGCAATCAGAAATTTATGAAATTTTCTCATGATGTCATTACAGAGTGGGAAAGAGAGATTCAAGAGAGTAGGAAGGAATGTAACAAGTGATGAAAAGTAAACCCATTTCATTCTGTTAAACTCTGTCAAACACAGCTTAGAGTGACACCATTCTCATATGCTTACTTTGTCTACTTTTCATTCTGTGTTGCCACATGGGCCTGAAGACTAATCAAGAGGAACCCCAGCATTATATTTTCTAATTGTGGGAAAACCAATCGATGTTAATAAATAAAAATAGCTGTGTTCATTTCACCAGAGAGGATATTCAAATGGCCAGCAAACATATGAAAAGATGCTCAATGTCATTAGCCATCAGAGAGATGCAAATCAAAACCACAATGAGATCCCACTTCACCCCCATCAGAATGGTTTGAACCCATTGCTATTGAGTTGATTCAGACTATAGGACAGAGTAGAACTGCCCCATAGAGTTTCCAAGGAGTAGCTGGTGGATTTGAACTGCTGAGCTTTTGGTTAGCAGCCAAGCTCTTAACCACTGTGCCTCCAGGGCTCCTATTAGAATGGCAGTGATTGAAAAACCAGAAAATAACAGGTGTTGGTGAGGTTGTGGAGAAACCAAAACTCTTATCAACTGCTGGTGGGAATGTAAAATGGTACAGCCACTGTGGAAAACGGTTTGATGGTTCCTCAAAAAGATGAACATAGAACTACCATATGATCCAGCAATCCCAATCCTGGGTATATTCCCAGAAAAAGTGAAAGCAGGAACACAAACAGAAACCTGTTATACCAATGTTCATTGTAGTGCTTTTCACAATAGCCAAAAGGTGGAAACAACCGAAATGCCCATCAACAGATGAATGGATAAATGTAGTAATCTGTACAATGGAATTGAATACTACTCAGCCATAAAGAGAAAGGAAGTCCTGATGCATGCCATAGCGTGGATGAACCTTGAAAACACTATGTGGAGTGAAATAAGTCAGTTACAAAAGAACAAATACTGTATGACCTCACTTATAAGAAATAAGCATATAGATCAAAACCAAGGATTGTTAGTGGTTACCAGGTGTGAGAGGGAGAGGAGAAGGGGGATTTTTTGGTTAGTGGGCTTTGAGTCAATGTTAATGGTAGTAGAATAATTTGGAAAAGGATAACAATAATGGTTGCACAGCATGAAGAATGTAATCATTGTCACTGAATTATATATATAGAAGTTGTCGAATTGGCAAATGTTTTGTTGTGTATATTTTCACCATGATTAAAAAAAAATAGCTGTGTTTCTACTTGGCAGATGGTAGGCTATCTGAGAAACGTGAGGCTTTCATAATGGAAGGACACGCTATTGATGGAGCTGCTGCTCATGGGATACAAGGTAACAGTGTAATTTGTTCAGCATCATATTTTTGCTGCAAAAATTACCTAAGTGGTCCAGCTGTGTCCCCAAGCTTTGTCTCTAAGTGAAGGACAAGAGGCTGCAGAGCACTCATGCTGGAAATATTCCCTCACAGCCCTCTGTGAACCAATGCATCTGATCTGGGGCAGGGCAGTTGTTCTTCCTCTTCTCCCAAAATTGAAAAAAAAGACATACATAGAGTTAGCATTTCCTAAAGTGTGCTCCACAAGACTCTAGTTCTATGGGATGTTAATAGATGCTTATATGGGGGGTGGGGGTGGGGATGGTCTCTGTGGTCAATAACTTGGGTAAATGTGGATTCAACAAAAGGCAACAAAAGGGAATAGTTTTCATTACTGTAAAACTTCTCACAGCCTTTAATATGCTGAAGTTTGCAGTGAATCTTGTGAGGGAGCTACAGAGAGTAGAATTTCCCAGACTTCTAAGCCCACAGACCCTCTTTTCACCCCTGATTGTCTTGACAGATTGAGTGCTTTGAGACCTGCTGTTCCGATTCATTGTCTCTTTTGCAGAAACATTCACAAGTAATGAATTGATGTGAATAAAGAGAGCAGGACAGTGAAATTCTATTCATTTATCTAAAAGACCATTTGAAGAATTGTCTGTGTGAGAATTATGTGCTTCTTTTCCCCCAGTAGAGAGAGGCCATACCATTCCTCGATAAAGCAAAGGCTGGTGAAACTGGAATTCATGTTTCATCCTAATGCCAAAGAGCTATGAATTCCTCTGTGACTCCTCTAATACATAACTTTTGTATAAGGGAGTTGTAAAATGAATACTAAGCCTTCACCTTGTCGGATTCTTCACTTTTCATCACGTGTACTATCGTTAAATGACCCGTGAGGCTAAGCAAAGCAGTGCTTGCAAGTCACACATTTTGTTAAAATCGGGGCAACCCCCAAATTCCCTCTGCTTTTTAAAGTTACTTTTATTAACCATTCATTTATAAATATTTCTGTTGCCATATACTTCTAGAGATGCTTCTTTATACCATTTCACAATTTTAAATCAATGCTTTCTAGTCAGTTAAGTTTTATTTCTAAAAAATTCTGAACATAAACGGAGAAAAAATGTTCCACTGAAATAGTATGGATTAGAAACATAGGGATTTGGTGATCCTCCAAAGGATCCAGACAATAACTAAAATCACTTCTCACTATTTATAAAATAAAATAAACCTGTACTTGGAGTCAAGAAATCTAGCTTCTACTTCCTCTGTCTTTCTAATAAATTCTGTGGCTGCTGGCAAGTTTCTTAGCTTCTCTTGGCCTCAGTTTCTTCAACTGTAAAATAAGAGGGCTGGAGATGATGTCCTCTAGCAACATTTCAAGCTATAAAATTCTATGATTCTCACACTGTTTTTTTACAGATTTCCACATTTAGCAGATTTCAATAGGTATCCGTGCTTGTGATGCCCTGCAGAGGAACATTCATGATTTCTAGAACCACACATCCATGGTGTGTTGAAATAGATGACCTAACTGGCAATATCATTCCCTCTTATTTTATAAAGGATTCACTGAGCATTATCCTTCCAGCAAATTTGTGCATCAGTGTTTGCCTACTTAAGTGTGTCATTTTTCCCCCTAAATGTATATAGAGAAATAAACACAGGAACCAAAATTCAGATTAGATTAGCTTTTAATTTCTGAATGTCCTTCAATACAATTAAGAGCATTATTAAGAAAAAGCTGATATATATATGTATATATGTGTGTGTGTGTGTGTATATATATATATATATACACGTATATCTATACATAGCATTAGAAGAGCAAAAATGTTTCGGCTATGCTGTCCTATACGGTAGTCACTAGCTACATGTGGCTACTGAGCACTTGAGATGTGGCTAGTCTGCATCGAAATGTGCTTTATGTGGAAAATATACACTAAATTTTGAAAATTTAGTTTAAAAAAGAAAAGGGGTCCCTTGACGGCACAAATGGTTAAGCACTTACTACTAGCTGAAAGGTTGGCAGTTCGAACCCACCCAGAGGTGCCTTGGAAGACAGGCCTGGTGATCCGCTTTCCAAAGGTCACAGCCTTGAAAACCCTATGGAGCAGTTCAACTCTGCACACATAGGGTCACCGTGGGTCGGAATCAACTTCCCAATAACTAACAACAAAAACAGTTTAAAAAAAGAGAATGTAAAATATTTCATTAGTAATTTTTAAAAATTGATTACATGTTGAAATCATACTATTTTGGATATGTTGGGTTAAATACAATATATTATTAAAATTAATCCTACTCATTTCTTTTTAAAATATGGCTACTAGAAAATTTAAAATTACCGATGTGGTTCTTCTTCTATTTCTACTGAACAGCACTATTTCAAGAGATTCTCTCATGCTGATGAAGGTAAAGCTGCTTTAAATATCAACACTGAATTCTACTTTATTCCCACAGGAACATTAATCAACATAGGTAGGTAGCTCCTAACTTTAACTAGGTTGTGTTCCAAATTTTCATGCCACTTTTCTGTCAATTAGAATAATTTTTTACATTGAAATATTAAAAAGTGGTTAGATTTCTAGCTCAGCTCTAAAGCCTACTTAATCCTTAATGACATTAAAATATTCCCTATTAGCAATGAAAACATTAGCAAACTATACTATAGCAGTGATAATAATAGAACAAAATGAAATAAAGGCAAAATAAAATAAAAACAAAATCTTAATGTTTGATATTTTGATTGTTTATGCTTGATTTAATTAGGTTCAACCAAAGGAGAAATATAAATACAATGCTTTGATGTGGTCCCTCAAATGACTCTGGGGGCATTTTTGAAGCTTTAGAGTTTTTAAGTCTAATTTCACTACAAAGCTTGTGGTTTTCATTCTTTTAAGACACATGTGATCCTTTCACTGCCTCCTTATATTTTGCCATGATTGTTGTTGTTGTTAGTTGCCATGGAATTGATTCCAACTCATCGTCACCCCATGTATGCAGAGAACTGTGCTCCATAGGATTTTCAAGGCTGTGAGCTTTCGAAAGCAGATCTCCAGGCCTTTCTTCCAATGCCTATCTGGGTGGGTTTGAACAGCCAACCTTTTGGCTAATTACAGTAATTGTTCTGACCTACGACAGGAAAAACCAAAGGGAAAGAGAAAGAATTTAGAAACACAGTTCTGCCTGTGCACTTTCGAGGGGACAACTGAACCAAGAGAGCTTGGTTTGGGGTTGGGAGAAAGTAGAACAGCTTTGGGGTGGGAAAGTGAAGGGAGAGAGTGGGAGTGAAGGCCACACCACGCAATGCAGGAGGACATTGCTCTCTTTGAAATAGTACTCTGCCACGGGTATGCTTCAGTTCTCACTCCGAGAACACAAGGCATTATTCACAAGGTGCAAAACTTCTGGATTCTACATACCAACACAATTTTCCCACTTAATTGTTTTTCAGAATACTTAAAATGCACACCAGAACTTGACTATGTTATCACCCTCTGCCACCATCTGACAGTTATATCCCAGACTGAAATATCTTTAAATGCAAAGTTTAAGATACTTAACAAAATCAATCTGTTACTTATTTAAAAATCAAATGAAAGAATATCTGAATTAAAAAAAAGATTTGAGCAGTCCTAATTTCAGCATATATATGTATACACTTATATATGTGTATACATGTATATATGTATAGATATACACCAAACGTCTATCAGTTTGTTGTACTGTGGTGGCTTGCATGTTGCTGTGATGCTAAAAGCTATGCCACTAGTATTTGAAATACTAGCAGGGTCACCTCTGGTGGACAGGTTTTAGTAGAGCTTCCAGACTAAGATAGACTAGGAAGAAGGACCTGTTGGCCTACATCTGAAAGAAATGGCCAGTAAAAACCTTACGAACTGTAGCAGAACATTGTCTGATATAGTGCTGGAAGATAAGCCCCTCAGGTTGGAAGGCACTCAGAATATGACTGGGGAAATGCTGCCTCCTCAAAGTGGAGTCAACCTTAATGATGTGGATGGAATAAATCTTTTGGTACCTTCATTTGCTGATGTGCCATGACTCAAAATGAGAAGAAACAGCTGCAAACATCCATTAAAAATAGGAATGCAGAATTTATGAAGTATAAATGTAGGAAAATTGGAAATCATCAAAAATGAAACGGAATGCATAAACATCAATATCCTAAGCATTAGTGAGCTGAAATGGACTGGTATTGGCCATTTTGAATCAGACAATCATATGGTCTACTATGCCAGGAATGGCAAATTGAAGAGAAACAGTGTCCATTCATCATCAAAAAGAACATTTCAAGATCTATGCTGAAGTACAACGCTGTCAGTAATAGGATAATGTCCACATGCCTACAAGGAAGACCAATTAATACAGCTATTATTCAAATTTACACACCAACCACTACTGCCAAAGATGAGGCAATTGAAGATTTTTACCAATTTCTGTAGTCTGAAATTGATCAAACATGCGATCAAAATGCATTGATAATTTCTGGTGATTGGAATGCAAAAGTTGGAAACAAAGAAAAATGATCAGTAGTTGGAATATATGGCCTTCATCATAGAAACGATGCCGGAGGTTACATGACAGAATTTTGCAAGACCAACGACTTCTTCATTGCAAAGACGTTTTTTCAACAACATAAACAGCGACTATGCACGTGGACCTCACCAGATTAAAAACACAGGAATCAAATCGACTACATCTGTAGAAAGAGATGATGGAAAACTCAATATCATCAGTCAGAACAAGGCCAGGGGCCGACTGCAGAACAAGAACATCAATTGCTCATATGCAAGTTCAAGATGAAGCTGAAGAAAATTAAAATAAGTCCATAAGAGCCAAAATATGACCTTGAGTATATTCCACCTGAATTTGGAGACCATCTTAAGAATAGATTTGATGTATTGAACACTAATGACTGAAGACCAGATGAGTTGTGGGATGCCATCAAAGACCTCATACATGAAGAAAGCAAAAGGTCATTAAAAAGACAGGAAAGAAAGAAAAGACCAAAATGGGTATCAGAAGAGACTCTGAAACTTTCTCTTGAACATAGAGTAGCTAAACCAAATGGAAGAAATGATGAAGTAAAAGAGTTGAACAGAAGATTTCAAAGGGCAGCTCAAGAAGACAAAGTAAAGTATTATAATGAAATGTGCAAAGAACTGGAGATAGAAAAACAAAAGGGAAAAACAGCTTGGCATTTCTCAAGCTGAAAGAACTGAAGAAAAAATTCAAGCCTCAAGTTGCAATTTTGGAAAGATTCTGTGGGCAAAATACTGAATGACGCAGGAAGCATCAAAAGAAGATGGAAGGAATACACAGAGTCACTGTACCAGGAAGAACTGGTTGACGTTCAACCATTTCAGGAGGTAGCATATGATCAAGAACTGATGGTACTGAAGGAAGAGATACAAGCTGCACAGAAGGCATTATCGAAAACCAAGGCTCCACGAATTGACACAATACCAATTGAGACGATTCAACAAACGGGTGCAGCGCTGTAAACTCTCATTTGTCTATTCCAAGAAATTTGGAAGACAGCTACCTGGCCAACTGACTAGAAGACATTCATATTTGTGCCCATTCCAAAGAAAGGTGATCCAACAGAATGTGGAAATTATGGAACAATGTCATTAATATCACACGCAAGTAAAATTTTGCTGAAGATCATTCAAAAATGGTTACAGCAGCACATCTACAGGGATCTGCCAGAAATTCAATCTGGATTCCGAAGAGGGCATGGAATGAGGGATACCGCTGATGATGTCAGATGGATCTTGGCTGAAAGCAGAGAATACAAGAAAGATGTTTACCTGTGTTTTATTGACTATGCAAAGGCATTCGATTGTGTGCATCATAACAAATTATGGATAACATTGCAAAGACCCAGAATTCCAGAACACTTAATTGTGCTCATGAGGAACTTGTACATAGACCAAGAGGCAGTTGTTCAAGCAGAACAAGGGGATACTGTGTGGTTTAAAATCAGGAAAGGTGTGTGTCACAGTTGTATCCTTGCACCATACTTACTCAAAATGCATGCTGAGCAAATAATCCCAGGAAGCTGGGCTATACGAAGAAGAAGGCAGCATCAGGATTGCAGGAAAACTCATTAACAACCTGAGTTATGTAGATGACACAACCTTGCTTGCTGAAAATGAAGGGGACTTGAAGCACTTACTGATGAAGATCAAAGACTATAGCCTTGCGTATGGATTACACCTCAATATAAAACAAAAATCGTCACAACTGGATCAATAAGCAACATCATGACAAATGGATAAAATATTGAAGTCGTCAAGGATTTCATTTTACATGGATCCACAATCAATGCCCATGGAAGCAGCAGTTAAGAAATCAAGAGTACTGCACTGAGCAAATCTGCTGCAAAAGACCTCTTTAAAGTGTTGAAAAACAACAATGTCACTTTGAGGACTAAGGTGCGCCTGACTCAAAGCCATGTGTTTTTCAATTGCCTCATATGACTGTGAAAGCTGGACAATGAATAAGGAAGACTGAAGAAGAATTGATGCATTTGAATTATGGTGTTGGCAAAGAATACGGTGTGGGGATATGTGCCATTTAAACATGGCTGCACTATGGCTAACTTCAGCCTCTCAAACGCCCATGCGCGGAACACAGTGAAACGTGTCAGCGATGACGACTTGTTTTTCCAAAACCCACTGTTCCTTTACTAATTGACTTGTTTGCTTGAAACCCATTCTTTCTTGCCTGAAACTTCTTGTTATTCACCTAAAGCCCATTGTTCTGTGATTTGCTTCACTGCTTGCTGTATTGACTATAAATAAACTCCCGGGACTGAAGTGGGGGTCGACTCCTCTGAGTGACTCTCCTTGGCCCCACTTCTCTGTAAGAGTTGTGTTTGGCTACTGTCTTCGCCGCCCTGACAATCGTCGCCACTGTGACAATACGGAATATACCATCGACTGCCAAAAGAACGAACAAGTCTGTCTTGGAAGAAGTATAGCCAGGGTTCTTCTTGGAAAGGAGGATGGCAAGACTACGTCTCACATACTTTAGACATGTTATCAGGAGGAACAAGTCCCTGGAGAAGGACATCATGCTTGATAAGATAGAGGGTCCGTCACCTAGGTCAATTGCAATAACAAAGTTTATTAAGAAAATGTTCTGCATCCCACTTTGGTGAGTGGCATCTGGGGTCTTAAAAGCTATCAAGTGGCCATCTAAGATGTATCAGTTGGTCCCAACCTGCTTGGAGCAAAGGCGAGTGAAGAACACCAAAGACACAAGGAAAATATTAGCCCAAGAGAACAGAAAAGGCCACAGAAACCATAGACTCCATCAGCCTGAAACCAGAAGAACTAAGTAGTGCCTGGCTACCACCAATGACTGCCCTGACAGGGAACACAACAGAGAGTCCTTGACGGAGCAGGAGAAAAGTAGGGGTGCAGAACTCAAATTCTAGTAAAAAGACCAGACTCAATGGTTTGACTGAGACTGGAGGGATGCCAGAAGACATGGCCTCTGGACTCTTTGTTAGCCCAAAACTAAAACCATTCCTGAGGCCACTCTTCAGACAAAGATTAGACTATAAGACATAAAGTGATACTGGTGAAGAGTGTGCTTCTTAGCCAAGTAGATACATGAGACTAAATGGGCAGCTCCTGTCCAGGGCGAGATGAGAATGCAGAAAGGGTCAAGAGCTGGTTGAATGGACATGGGAAATCCGGGGTAGAAAGGAGGAGTGTCCTGTCATAGGATAGGGAGAGCAACTAGGGTCACATAACAAAGTGTGTATAAATTTTTGTATGAGAAACTAACCTGAATTGTAAACTTTCACTTAAAGCACAATAAAAATAAAAAAATAAAAAGTCAACACACATACTTTTAAAACCTCTAAGATTTTTATATAAATACTATTATCACATGAGAAAATAAAATACATTATACAGTACAGTGAAACAATTGTTAACCTAAAATTTTTTTATTAAGTTGAAAAACCAACTGTAATGTATCATAATGTTCATCTGTAATAAAATGAGATGAATACTCCAAAGAAGGGAGGAAAGAAAGAGGGTCAGTGGAAAAGAGGAACATCCTCAACGAGTTGGACTGACACAGTGGCTGCATCAATGGGCTCAACCATAGCAACGATTGTGAGGATGTCACAGGACTGGGCAGTGTTTTATTCTGTTGTACATAGGGTCGCCATGTGTCAGAACCGACTAGATGGCACCTAATAACAACATATATATATATATATACACACACACATCTATATACATATATATTTGAATTCAAGTGTTGAGGGGAAATGCCTAAAAATGAGAAATGAATTAACATCTACTAAGCATCTTCTATGTACCAGGCATATATATGTATCAGGCAGAGCTCCAGGTGATGCAAATGGTTAATGTGTTCAGCTGCTAACTGAAAGACTGGAAGTTGGAGTCTATTCAGAGTGCCTAAGAAGAAAGTCCTGGTGATCTACTTCAGAAAAATCAACCCTTGAAAACCTTGCAAAGCACAGTTCTACTCTGACATACATAGGGTCTCTATAAGCAGAATTGACTTGAAGGCAACTGGATGTACCAGGATCTGTGAGAGGCAATTAAATATCTCTGGAATCTTTAATCATTGCACCAGCCCTGTGAAGTGCACATTATGCTCTTCATTGACTAACGAGGAAACAGACTTGGGATTCTAAGAGTGAGTAACTTACCCAAGTTTGCACAGTGAGCAATACAAGGGTCAGATATAGATTTGGTGTTGTCTAACTTGGAAGCTATTCTACCTTGCTGCTTCCCCTGCTTTGTCTCCCAGAAAAAGATGTGAGAGGATAGAACACAGCATAGAAACAAGAATTGAGGGTGTGAAACATATTTTATACTCAAAGAAATATTGGGAAAAAAAGGTCGAATCCATTCTTCTATCTCTGTCTCAGGCACAAAAAGTCTATTTTTAATTACATGGGCAAGGTTGACCTGGGGACAACCTATCAAAACCGCTGAGCTCAGGGCTGGAGATTAAATACGGAGAGTGCCTCAGCTTTATTACTGATTGTGAGGAATAAACATCCTTAGGTAAAATAGAGACTGGAAACTCTCTGCTTCCAGCCTGCCATTGACCCTGAGGTGAGCAGTGTGAAGTAGGATCTCTCATGACAATAAATAAACAGCTAGCGTACAGCATGGTTTGAAGGATATGCCATAAAATCTGAGGACGGAGGGGGCTGATAGTATGTAGGAAATCACGTGGCTATCACAATCTGCAATCATCCTTTAGGGAGCACAGATTTTCTCAGGTCATATGAGAGTCTACCCAGGGGCCCCAGATGGGGGTACATGCTCGTTTTTGCCTTGTGATAACACAGACCTTCAATCCTGTGCTTGACTCATACTTTTCCAAACAACGTGTCTCCATTGCTAACCATTTATTAAACATTATTCCTTGTGCTTACCTGCCTTGTTCAGCTGCCTGGAATCCTCTCTGGAACAAGGCAAGATTTAAATAAACAAACCGGGTTCATTCATTCTTAAACATACCATCTTTCCAAAAAGCTATTTCCCCCCAGTTCAAAAATATAAGTTGGCAAAATGGCAAATGTAATCTTCAACGTACAAATCTGTGTGGATTTTCTTCCAAAATGAAATAAATATTGCTCTTTACCATCTTATCAGCATGATTCCACAGTAATCCCTGAGCATCAGACATCACTTCAAATCAGGTAATAACGGTGATGAAAGACAGTTAGGGGAGAGAACGGTGCATGGGGGCTGCCTTCTCCATTCAGATGTTGGGCACAAATATTGACGTTGAGTCCCAGCACGCGGAGCCAGATTTTCAAATTCTGCTGATCAAAACAGGTTCGGAGCCAGCACACTCAAGTTCAGGTGGAGGACAAAATGACACTGGGAGACGGCGGATGCGTTCCAAGCAGAGCTTTCTGCTTTATCCCCTGTAGTGTTCCAGTAGATTAAAAGCAGCAGGGCCAGCCAAAGGAGTTGGAGATGCTTTAATGATGTTTGCTTAGGACAGAGCTTGTGTCAATGAACGCTACCACAAGGCTGCGCCTGGGAAGGATTGTGTACTTCTGGAGCGATCAGAGAGAAATTTGCCTCTTTTTTTTTTTTTTTTTTTTTAACTTGCTTCACATCACCTTCATTCAAATTGTGTTATCATTTCTTAATTAGGGGAGTATATTATGATATTTCAATGGGACATTATAAACCATAACTGAAATAAAGTGGAGTGATTTGTTTCAGTGAAAGAGACCTTGATTGAGGTGGTTATTAGTAAACTATAAAGTATAGTGAAGATAATTGGTGTGAGGGCTATCATTATTGAGTGATGTCTTCAAACTTTTCCATTCATTTTCCTGTGATTAAACAAAATTACTTACATTTAGCCAACTGAAGACTAAAATTGGTTTGCCAAAATACAAAATTGCTATTTAGACTGAAACCATTAATAAAATTCATACCTCATAATAAATTGCTACATATTTTTAAACATCTGCTTCTCATTCAAAAACCCAAAGAATATTTTGTATAGTTTAAAAAAATGATTGGCAAAAAGAGTAAATTCTTAGCAATTAAAAATAAATAAAAATGCAAATATCAATCATGTTAGGAACAGTGAGAGGCATAAATTAATACAAATAAGGTGAGCTAAAGTCTCAAAATGCCCATAATTCTCTTCTCTAGATCAGAGGAATAAAAAAATTGTAAAACAGTCATTTTATAATAAATTTCAATTACATAATTTTCTTAATTAATTTCCTAGAATGTGATTAAAGTATTGCCTCTTCCATGTGTTGCAGTATATTCAGTTTTTGGCCTTTCCTTTGGGTTAAAAACAGAAAATCTGTTTGGGGAATGAGATTGTCTTCCATTTATTTCTTGAAAACAAGAAATTATTCATTTGGTTTTCATTGCTAGAAGTAAATTACTCTTTTGGGGCTTGTTTCTCCAAAATGAAGGGTTTAGGCCATCAGTCATGCATAAAATGTGGTATTTCCCCCGCTTAGTCCAGTAGCTACTTGCAGAGACATTGTATGACTAGTCCGTTTTCTCTGTCTTTACAGCCAACTGGAGACAGAAGAATCAGAGAGGATAGTAGAAATCAAATAGAGGAAAATTCTCAATGTAACATGATAATGGCAGCAATGTAACTGTTGATTTTGAAATGAAAGCACAGGACAAAATTTCCTTATAAATATATGGGCACAGAGAAGCCACTTGAATTGCAAAATCATTGTTTTGATATGTTGGCTCTGAGATCATGTAAGTCTTGAAAATGTGGATTTTTCTTTTTTTTTTAACTTTGGGCTTAAAACAATGGCACACAAAGTAAAAAAAAAAAAAAAGGAAAAGAAGAAGAGGGAACATAGTATTATAAATCTTAAAGAAAACAAAGTAGTAAGACCTTGGATTGAATGGGTGGTTGGAAAATTATATTCGACCTCATAACTACATCAACTGGTTTCTGATACTTGGCAACTCACTGAACATCTCAGAATCTAAAATGGGATGAAACACTCAGTCATTCATCCCTCACAGTGATGCTGAGAAGGGATACCTGTGGATAACGATATGCTTGGGTACAGGATATTCAAGTTGCTTAGTCTAACAGAGCAAGAAAATAATTCGTATGTATCTTTAATACCATAAAAATTACACTTGAGTGTGTGCACGCGCGCACGTCGCCCTGGTGGAGCAACAGTTAAGTGCTCGGCTGCTGATGGAAAGATTGGCAGTTGGAACCCACAGTGGCTCTGCAGGAGAAAGACCTGGCGATCTGCTCTCATAAAGATTACAATCTAGAAAACCCTATGGGGCCGTTCTATTCTGTCACATGGGTTGCCATGAGTTGAAAATCGACTCAACAGCACCCAACAACAACAACACCCACACACACACTCACACCCACACCCACACACACCCATACCCACACACACAGAGTCCTTGTTGTTGTTAGGTGGCGTCGAGTTGGTTCTGACTCACAGCGACCCTATGTACCACAGAACGAAATACTACCTGGTCCTGCGACATGCCCACAATCATTGTTATGCTTGAGCTCATTGTGGCAGCCACTGTGTCGATTCATCTCGTTAAGGGTCTTCCTCTTTTTCTACCAAGCGTGATGTCCTTCTCCAGGGACTGATCCGTTCTGACAACATGTTCAAAGTATGTAAGACGTAGTCTTGCCATCCTTACTTCTAAGGAGCATCCAAGACAGATTTGTTCGTTCTTTTGGCAGCCCATGGTATATTCAATATTCTTTGCCAACACCACAATTCAAAGGTGTCAATTCTTCGGTCTTCCTTATTCATTGTCCAGCTTTCACGTGCATATGATGTGATTGAAAATACCATGGCTTGGGTCAGGCACACCTTAGTCTTCTAGGTGATATCTTTGCTTTTCAATACTTTAAAGAGGTCTTTTGCAGCAGATTTGCCCAATACAATGCATCTTTTGATTTCTTAACTGCTGCTTCCAAGGGTGTTGATTGTGGAGACAAGTAAAATGAAATCCTTGACAACTTCAATCTTTTCTCCATTTATGATGATGTTGCTTATTGGTCCAGTTGTGAGGATTTTTGTTTTCTTTATGTTGAGGTATAATCCATACTGAAGACTGTGGTCTTTGATCTTCATCAGTAAGAGCTTCAAGTCCTCTTCACTTTCAGCAAGAAAGGTTGTATCATCTGCATAATGTAGGTTGTTAATGAGTCTTCCTCCAGTCCTGATGCCCCGTTCTGCATATAGTCCAGCTTCTCGGATTATTTGCTCAGCATACAAACTGAATAGGTGTGGTGAAAGAATGTAACCCTGACACACACCTTTCCTGACTTTAAACCACGCAGTATCCCCTTGTTCTGTGTGAACAATTGCCTCTTGATCTATCTACAGGTTCCTCATGAGCACAATTAAGTGTTCTGGAATTCCCATTCTTCGCAATATTATCTATAATTTGTTATAATCCACATAATTGAATGCCTTAGCGTAGTCCATAAAACACAGGTAAACATCTTTCTGGTGTTCTCTGCTTTCAGCCAGGATCCATCTGACATCAGCAATGATATCCCTGGTTGCCCATCGTCTTCTGAATCTGGCCTGAATTTCTGGCGGTTCCTTGTCAACATACTGCTGCAGCCACTTTTGGATGATCTTCAGCAAAATTTTACTTGTGTGTGATATTAATGATATTGTTCGATAATTTCCACATTTGGTTGGATCACCTTTCTTGGGAATAGGCATAAATATGGATCTCTTCCAGTTGGTTGGCCAGGTAGATGTCTTCCAAATTTCTTGGCATAGATGAGTGAGCACTTCCAGCGCTGCTTCCGTTTGTTGAAATATCACAATTGATATTCCATCAATTCCTGGAGCCTTGCTTTTTGCCAATGCTTTCAGCGCATCTTGGACTTCTTCCTTCAGTACCATCAGCTCCTGCTCATATGCTGACTCTTGAAATGGTTGAACATTGACCAATTCTTTTTGGTATAATGACTCTGTGTATTCTTTCCATCTTCTTTTGATGCTTCCTGCATCGTTTCAGATTTTCTCCATAGAATCCTTCACTATTGCAACTCGAGGCTTGAATTTTTTCTTCAGTTCTTTCAGCTTGAGAAACGCCGAGCATGTTCTTGCCTTTTGGTTTTCTAACTCCAAGTCTATGCATATGTCATTATAATACTTTACTTTGTCTTCTCAAGCTGCCCTTTGAAATCTTCTGTTCATTTCTTTTACTTCATCATTTCTTCCTTTTGCTTTAGCTACTCAACGTTCAAGAGCAAGTTTCAGAGTATCTTCTGACATCCATTTTGGTCTTTTCTTTCTTTCCTGTCTTTTTAATGACCTCTTGCTTTCTTCATGTATGATGTCCTTGATGTCATTCCACAACTCGTCTGGTCTTCGGTCATTAGTGTTCAACATGTCACATCTATTCTTGAGATGGTCTCTAAATTCAGGTGGGATATACTCAAGGTCGTACTTTGACTCTCGTGGACATATTCTAATTTTCTTCAGTTTCAACTTGAACTTGCATATGAGCAATTGATGGCCTGTTCCGCAGTCAGCCCCTGGCCTTGTTCTGACTGATGATATTGAGCTTTTCCATCATGTCTTTCCACAGATGTAGTCGATTTGATTCCTGTGTATTTCATCTGGTGAGGTCCATGTTTACAGTCGCTGTTTATTTTGGTGAAAAAAGGTATTTACAATGAAGAAGTCGTTGGTCTGGAAAATTTTATCATGTGATCTCTGGCATTGTTTCTATCACCAAGGCCATATTTTCCAACTACTGATCCTTCTTCTTTGTTTCCAACTTTCACATTCCAATCACCTATAATTATTGATACATCCTGATTGCATGTTTGATCAATTTCAGACTGCAGAAGCTGGTAAAAATCTTCAATTTTCTCATCTTTGGCCTCAGTGGTTGGTGTATAAATTTGAATAATAGTCATGTTAACTGGTCTTCCTTGTAGGCGTATGGATATTATCCTATCATTCACAGCGTTGTACTTCAGGATAGATCTTGAAATGTTCTTTTTGACGATGAATGCGACACCATTCCTCTTCAAGTTATCGTTCCTGGAATAGTAGACCATGTGATTGTCCGATTCAGAATGGCCAATACCAGTCCATTTCAGCTCACTAATGCCTAGGATATCGATGTTTATGCATTCCATTTCATTTTTGACGATTTCCAATTTTCCTAGATTCATACTTCTTACATCCCATGTTCCAATTATAAATGGATGTTCGCAACATTTTGAGTCATGCCACGTCAGCAAATGAAGGTCCCAATAGCTTGCCTCCATCCATGTCATTAAGGTCGACTCTACTTTGAGGAGGCAGCTCTTCCCCAGTCATCTTTCGAGTGCCTTCCAACCTGCCCACATTCTGAATGGAGTCCTTGGGTACTGCAAATATTTAAGGCACTTGGCTGCTAACTGAAAGGTTGGAGGCTTCAGTCCATCGAGAGGCACCTCAGAAGATAGCCCTGGTGATCTAGTCCTGAAATTAGCCATTAAAAATTCTGTGGTGTATAGTTGTCCTCTGACACACATGGGGTCACCATGAGTTGGAATTGACTGGATGGCAACTGGTGATTATATATACACATACATATAGACATATGTATATATATGTGTGTTTGTGTGTAGATCTATATATGCATATGTGTGAGTATATAATGTATATATATGTGTGTATGTATATCTATATATAGTATGTGCATTATAGACACACACACTCACACGTGCACACATAATTTGAGTTAGTCATCATCATAGTAATAGAAGCCTAGGGAAGAATAACAAGGAGCCCTGGT
>NW_004444071.1:2222815-2260483 GCF_000243295.1 Trichechus manatus latirostris | reverse complement strand
ACATATGTGCACATCTATATGCACAGATATGTGTATGTATGCATATATGTGTATATGTATATATGAGCATGTATATGTATGTATGCATATATGTGTATATAAGTATGCACATGTGTATACACGTGTATGCAAAGGAATATATGTGTATGTGTGTACATGTGTATGTGTGTATGTGCGTATGTGTATACATGTGTGTGCATGTGTATATATGTGTGTGTGTATGCATATATACTCTATTGTTCATGGCATGGTAAGTGAAAGCACGGCACAGTGAACTTTGGACTGCCTGGGTTTGCATCTTGGCCCTTGTATTTTCTAGCTCTGGGGCCTTTGAAAGGTTATTTAACCCCTCTGTGCCTCAGCTTCCTCATCTGTACCATGGAGATTATTTAAGTATCTACTTTGGAGGATTCTGCGTGGATTAAATGAGTAAATGTATGTAAAGTTCTTAGAATGGTGCCTGGCACATAGGAAGTTCTATACAAGTGCTGCTTTTATAATTTCCTTAACAAACAGTGTTTTAGCCAAATGAGTAGACTATATTGTAATCATTAATTTAAATTTAAACTCCCACAGGAAAAACCAATAATCAAAAACCCTGACTTGCTATTTTTTCATTATTGTTGTTAGGTACCGTAGACTTGGTTCCAGCTCATAGCAACCCTATGTACAACAGAACAAAAAATTGCCTGGTCCTGCACCACCCTCACAATCATTTTTTATGCTTGAGCCCATTGTTGCAGCCACTGTGTCAATCCATCTTGTTGAGGGTCTTCCTCTTTTTCACTGACCCTCTACTTTACCAAGCAAGTTACCAGTGGCAACTCTTATTAATTTACTTGGCAAACTTTATTGAACTTTCTTTTCTGTTTTGGAATATTTCATACTTGAAGTGGGAACTTCTTCTGCTTCTAAATTGGGACAATTAAATGTTTTTGTTGTAGTTGGAAGGTGCAGCCAAGTGTTTTCTAGAGATGAAGGGTACATTAAGTATGTGTCCATGCGAGGGAGCTCCAAGACTTCTCCAAAGTCCCAACCTTCTCAGAGGCAATCTATCCAGAACCAGGACTGGGAGCTCATGACACTGGGCTTTGGTTACATAAAATGTGGAAGGAAATGAAAAAATGTCTAGAGTTCAAGTTTGGGGGAAAAAATGTGGGGTAGTAAAACTGATAATGATTTTACTGTTTTTCCAGTTACGTATTTAATTGAGGAGAACAGAATCACTTTTTTTTTTTGAGAACTTCAAACAGCTCAGCTGGAAGCACAGGAATTAGCATAAAGTGAAATATTTATGGAGCTTAATACTGTTTAAGACTCATTTTCTCCTTGCCTTAAGACAAGAAGCCAAATTAACCATTTCTAATTAAAGAGTTGGAAACAAAGTAGTGTGAGCGTAGAAGTAGAAGCTAAATGGTAATGTCTACATTGTGAAGTGTGAAAAAGTCATTTGACACAGAGGTCAAGAATGTGAAGATACAAAAGTATCCCTGCAGAACAAGAAAAACAAATCAAGGTGATTTAAAAAGAAATACAATTATGGTGGGCTAACACCTCTGCTTCTTACATGACTATTTTTTCCTCTGAGGGTAGAGTTTGAAAACGGGACATGGTGATGTCCCTCTGTCTTTCTATGATTGGGGTTGAGCTACAAAGGAATCACACATGCAGTATTCAGAATGAGCTGGATGGGATTGCTTTAAATATGACTCATGGGAATTCTGGTTCAAAGGAACAGTCCCTCAAGGATATCAAAATAGGAAGAGATTTCATAAGCCCAAGGAAGATGCCAATCTGGGGGCTCCAGGCCACTCTCCTCTTCTTATTTCAAAACCACTACATACTGAAGAAGAATTGATGCATTTGAATTATGGTACTGGGGAAGAATAATAAATAACACCTTCAACTGCCAGAAGAACGAACAAATGTCTTAAAAAAATATAACCAGAACGCTCCTTAGAAGCAAGGATGGTGAGATTTCGTCTCACGTACTTCGGACCTATTATCAGGAGGGATCAGTCCCTGGAGAAAGACATCATGCTTTGTAAGGTGGAGGTCAGTGAAAAAGAGGAAGACCCTCAAAGAGATGGATTGACACAGTGGCTGCAACAATGGGCTAAAACGTAGCAACAATTATGAGGATGGGGCAGGACCAGGCAACGTTCCGTTCTATTGTGCATACGGTTGCTATGAGTCAGAACCGACTCGACAGCAGCTAACAGTAACAACATATACATGTACAATGATATGATTAAAATATCAATTTTTTTGCACATTTTTAATTTTAATCTCATCATGAGTTAAATTTTAAAGAGTTTGATTATTTGGCCTCTAAGTCATTATAAGCTGAGTCATCTCAAGATGCAAATCAGGCAATATACACTGTCACACAGAAGAAGAGAACAATATTGCATTAGGATATACTTTCAACAAATGAAAACTCTAATTAAAATATGATCATGGGATCAGAAGAAAATTAAAAAGCAGCATATTATGCTTCCTGCATATTCTTCATATGCTTAAATCTTAAAACCTAAAGAATTTGTTTGTTTTAAAATGTCTTTAAACACTTTGTAGAAAGATTCCTGTTCATCTTTTCGTTCATAGTTCATGAAATTTCCCACAAGAGTTTATTAATTAACATGTAATATTTTACCTGGATGTTATACTTTGTTGTTAGCTACTTTGTATGCATCTCAAACTTCCCTTCAACATTATTTTGATTTTGACTAAAGTGAATGAATTTTTTTGTTCCACTTGAGAACAAATTCAGGATTAGCCTGCGGATGCGGTTTTGATCATAGTTTTTTTCCCCCATCATTTCCATTTTTCATGGAGCATTTGCTTCTTTTTGCTTTGCCTATAAGTTTCTTCTTTCATTTTTCATAAGTACCTTACCTCATGGTCTTAAACACCTTCTGTTGCTTTCTTAAAGATTAAACAAGAAGACACGCCTGCAGAGGAAGCCTAATGCTTCGGAATTCTGTCTTGATGAATAAATTGGAAGTGTATTTTTATGGTGTTTATCATAAAGAGTTTAATACATACTCACACAGACTGTTTCTCTGGCAAGTGAGTGGAAATAAGCCAGGCTTTTTTGAGATTTTCTCTGCCTGTGACAGCTACACAGACAGCCTGCGTGCAGTCTAGTTATACAATATTCATTATCCCTTAGCGCTTTATGGGTGTCTTTTTGGAGAAGACATCAACTGGACAGAGAGGACTTTCTCCCCATGTATGTTGAGTCGTTCTTTTAATTTGCAGTGGTTGTTCTTGTTGTTAGGTGCCATCGAATCAGTTCCAACTCAGTGACCCCATGTACAACAGAACGAAACACTGCCTGGTCCTGCACTATGCCCACAATAATGGTTATGCTTGAGCCCATTATTGCAGCCGCTGTGTTAGTCCATCACATTGAGGGTCTTCCTCTTTTTCGCTGACCCTCTACTTTATCAAGCATGATGTTCTTCTCCAGGGACTGAGTCCCCCTGATAACATGTCCAAAGTATGTGAGATGTAGTCTTGCCATCCTTGCTTCTAAGGAGCATTCTGATTGTACTTCTTCCAACACATTTGCAATGGTAGCCTCTAAAAATTACCCCGCATGAGTACAGGGAGGAATACACAGGCTCTAGGCTTATTAACTGTTGTTAGCTGCCATCCATCAGCCCCGACTCATGGTGATCCCACGCACTATGGAACAGAACACTGCTTGGACTTGCCCCTCCCCACGATAGGTTGTGGATCAGACTGTTGTGACCCACAGAGTTTTCATTGAGTGATTTTCGGAAGCAAATCACTAGACTCTCAAAATTACCCAGAGTAAGTACCTGAAGAAATACTCATGCTTGAGGGTTATTAGCTACTACTTCTAAATTGGGACTTCAGGGCTCTTTCTGTATGAAAAAGAAAGCACAGTCTCTTCAACTGGCGTATACTGCAATGAGTGGGATCATTGTTAACTTGGCTTTGTTGTGGAGACAAGCCACAGTGGCGGCAAAGATAGCATTAGCCAATTAAACTCCGATAAACTGTTCAAAGGATATGGAAGATAGAATTTAATTATGAGACAGATGATATTACTCAATCCTAAATGTCATACCAAGATTCAGGTCAAGGGTCTGTTAATCATTAGCAAGGAGAATGGGTAGCAAAACTGCCTCATGTCACCAAGGGCAAAAAGCTGCAGGATGTAATTATACTGCAGCTTCATAATCCTAATGAAGAACAGCAACAACAGAACAAATATAAACTTCTTTCTATTTTCCGTAACATTAAGTACAGGGACACGTTAATGTAGTTATTATGATGGTAAGCAATTGAATTTCTCTTTCTCCTAGTTAATTTGTTAACTAGGACATCCTTAGGTGGAACTCGGAAGTTTCTTTAATTCTCGCAAATGTTTTCAGAGTTAGAATTTTTTTTACATAAAAAATTAATCACACTTATTAGTTTAGCCAATAATATCAGGGGAACTAGAGATCTATAAAATCTTCCGAACTGGCACTAGCCATGCATCATAAGAGCCAAGCTGCCTTAACAACTTGTCACAAATGCCTAACAGCTCCAGAGAGAAAATATTTTCCTGAGCCTATGGTTCCTCATTCTGTTTTGCTCTTCTGCAAGCTTCACAAAGATTACAGGCGATATGCTTCATTTCCTATACACCAACCTATTTTGGCCAAACATTTAATTTCTAAACCAGCATGGTGACCAGAAGTGAATAACAAGAGGTCTGTTATATATAACAGAAAACACAGGATTTGGAGTCAAAATACCTGGGTCGCACTCCTTGCTTTTTCCCCTTCTTGCTTTATAACCTTGAATAAATCCCTTAATCTTGATTAAACTCAATTTTTCTCCTTTGTAAAATGGAGTTTGGGTGGAGTGCATGTGTGTAAAGTAAAATGACATGTATAAGGCAGTTGATAAGCTTAGAAATGCCATATAATTGTTAGTTAGTATGCATTGAGAAAGGTCCTTGGGTGGCACAAATGCTTTGCAGTCAACTGGTAGCCTAAAGGTTGGCCATGTGAACCCACCCAGCAGCACTGTAGAATAAAGGCTGGTGATCTTCTTCCATAACCATCACAGCCAAGAAAACCCAATGGAGCAGTTCTACTCTGTAATACATGGGGTCTCCATGAGTTGGAACTGACTCAATGACAATGGGTTATTACTCTAGATAGGAACTGTAGCATCAGAATGGGAAAAGAACTAACCTTTACTGAATACCGACCAAGGATCAGACATTGTGCTAGTTACTTCTGCATTTTTTTTTTAATGACCTATAAGAGAGATATTATTTTCTCTATGTGGCAGGCAAGGAAACAATCATAAGGTTAAGTGACATGCCCAAGATCATACAGTTTTGTTATTGGCAATGCTGGAACAGGGATCAAGTTACATCTCACCCTGGGATCATGCTGTTTTCTATTCCCCAAAGGATAGAATCAAGGTGAATGCAACTTCCTTCTTCAGCTGATTCAATTCCTGAGTCCTGGTAGGCAGAATAATGGTTTCCCAAAAATGTCCACGTCCTAATCTCTGGAACATGTGAATATGCTACCTTATATGGCAAAAGGGACTTTACAGACAGGAAAAATCATACTAGATTATCTGGGTGGGTCTACTGTAGTACAGGGGTCCTTATAAGAGGGAGGCAGGAGAGTCAGAGAAGGAGATGTGATGACCAGACATAGGTCAGGAAGAGAGAGAGAGGCAGAGAGAAGGATTTGAAGATGGTACTCTGCTGGATTTGAAGACAGAGAAGAAGGGTCCATGAACCAAGGAATGCAGGTGGCCTCTAGAAGCCAAAAAAGGCAAGAAAGCAGACTCTTCTCTAGAGCCTCCAGAAGGAACATAGTCTTGCTAACATCTTGATGGCCACTAAGTTTGTGGTAATATGTTACAGGAGCAATAGGCAACTAATAAATGGTCCACGTCCTGTCCGAGTTATCAAGCTTTGCTTCTTTAGGTGTAGGGTGGCTGTAGTAGAGACCCTTAACTTAGGAGCTGGAATGGGTCCTGGAGCAAGGGCAGCTGGAAAGCAGGGAATATCTGAAAAGCATTGCCACGTCTGTGGCTGGGATAGAATCTGCCATTGCTTTTGTAGAGAAATAATGTTGGGGTTGGAGGTTATAGAGATGTAAATTCTGGCGGAACCTAGGCTGAAGCCTTGGCCTGTCAGGTTTAGTAGGAGGTAAAGGAACTAGGGCATTTGCCTCTGATGCACTGCTGTGGAAGGTAGGAGGGGGATCTATGTTCTAGAACTCTGGGAAAGAGGAAATGTTTCTGTACCAGACAATATAGAGCAGTGACTTCCAAAAATTTTAAAGCATAGGACCCTCAGATATGCATATTTATTTATTATTTAACTTCTATAGTAATATACAGTGTATAGTACTGAACAAACAAAAAATATAAATTGAAAGTGTATGTGACATAAGTAATTATATACAGACATTCAAATAGTCTTCCCAAACCCACCACAGATTGTCTTCCACCTTCATGGTGGAGTTGTGCAGAGCATAAGCGAGGTCTGGGAAAATGTGAATTGATGGGGGAGCGGGCTCCTCCTTCATATTTTTTTTGTCTCATCTCCTGCTCAGTTTAGTTTAAGAAAGGGGGTGAAGTGGAAAGGACAAGGAGAAATATCCTCTCCTCTCTCCAAGTTGGCACATCATCTAGGTAGCGCAATCTGCAAGCTTTGAAGTTTGAAGAGTGCTTTAAGGTCAGTGCGTCTGCAGAAACGTGCAGCACTGGCAGAAGGAGTAGTTCTCAAGCTTTGAGATGATGTTGTATGAAGAGACTCGCCATTTTCTTATGAAAGTCATGAGATCACATTGCTTCACGTTTGAGTCTGAGGAGAATAAAATACTCCAAAATCCTTAATTAGTTTTACAGAGTGATTTGATTGCATAATAAGGAGGATTGTGGGATTTCAACATTCTCATCTTTCTTCTTCAGAGGACTAATTTTTCACATTTGTGGACCTAAACAATTTCTGAAAAAAGAGAAAGCGTTTGTGTGTCTCGTTTATAAACGTGCAATTAGTTTCACAAGCTCAGGAGGAGGAAGCACTGACTGCTCTCCCCCCATCACCCACTCCTGCAGTGAGAAGCAGGGCCATGAGCTGGGCTCACTGTGGGGAGAAGCAAAATGAACTCTAAGTTGGAGAATTGGGCTCTGGTCTCACATCTCCCATTGCTTGCTGTGTGACCATGATCAATGCACAGAACCTCTCTATGCTTCAGTTTCCTCTAAAAAATAGAAGCAGCTGATTAGAAGAGATGATCGCTAATATCCCATCCTAAATAAATACCAGTTTCCAAGGGGTCAGTTCTGACTCATGGTGACCCCATGTGTGTTAGAGTAGAACTGTGCTCTATAGGGTTTTCGATGGCTGATTTTTCAGAGGTAGATTGCCACTCACAGTGACCCTACGTACAACGGAACGAATCATTGTCGGGTCCTGTGCCATCCCCATGATCGTTGCTATGCTTGAGCCCATTGTTGCAGCCACTATGTCAATCCATCTCGTTGAGGGTCTTCCTCTCTTTTGCTGACCCTCTTACTTTACCAAGCATGATGTCCTTCTCCAGGGACTGGTCCCTCCTGATAACATGTTCAAAGTATGTGAGAAACAATACAGAGAACTGCTGAAATATGCATCTTGTGAGGTTACTTGTTTTCGTAAAAGACTAAGAACTCTAGTGAGTGTGGTTAAAAGCTTATCTGTGGAAACGCTGAATTTAACTGCTTCTAGCTATCCATCTGACTTTAGATAATCTCTCACAGCTTGAGTCTTCTCACTTGAGAAATGGAATAATCATACATGTCTTACAGTGTTATTGTGAGGATTAAACGAAACGGCATCAGAAGCACTTAGGAAATGTTAGCAGTTATTCTTATCACCATCACAATCATCATTATCACCATCATTGATAGATTTTTCTCTCTGTTACACTACTGTATTCTTCTGCAACAGAGGATATCTTTAAAAAACTATTATTTGGGAAAATACACTTTAAGCCCTTTATAGGATTTCAAACTTTAGCCTTATAAATGACAGGCTCATCATAATACCATCCTTTATTTTTTTTTTTTTAATACTCATTCTTTCATTAGTAACCATTGTATTGGACACAGTTAACTATGCATTTAATTCCATGATGCCCACAGGGAACCCAATGCAACATACACCACCAAAATCAAAATGTAATGCTAGTGGAAATTAATGAAAGACAAATCATCCCATAGCACACTAATTAGTTTTTTAAGAATTAAGTCACTTGGAGTTGCACATTCCACAAATAATTACCAAAAAAGAATAAAATAAGAATCTCATTAAACTATTTAAATAAAGCACTGGATTTATAAAACTCCTAAGTTCCGCATTAGAGAGCGCAAGTGTGTTTCCCAGAAGGAGGGATAATGGTACGAAGCTTCCGTTTTTCTGAAATCCTAATTTTATTAGCAGCAAAGTGATTAATTTTTGTGACAACAAATTCTTCAAGGAGAAATAAATAGTAAGTCAGAGCAACGTGAGCAAAGCAACTAAACGAAGGGAGATGAAAATACATCAAGTAAGGTTTAAGGGCAAATTTTATCCCCTTCTATGAAACTATGTCCTTAAAATCTGGTTCATTTTAAAAGGGTTTCTAAACAAATCTCCACTACTCCAAAGATAAATACAGTATCAGTGAGCTTGCAGATAAGTCAACTGGGAAAGAAAGTGGGAGGGTTTTTTTTCAGGTACTGAAAGGTATTGTGTACCTTGAGGGAGTGAAGAGGTATGTGTGTGTGAGTGAGAGAGACAGAGAGAGGGAGAGAGAAAAAAGAGAGAGATGAGGGCTTTGAAAAAGAATATTAGTCTCCCAAATACCTAATAATTATGGTATTAATCAGGATAATACATGAAATAATACAAATTCATATTAGATTAGCTTAATTTTATTTTTACCATGTGCAATTAATTAAAGGGGCAGCGATGATTCAGTGGTGGAATTCTTGCCTTCCATGGGGGAGACCCGGGTTCGATTCCCGATCAATGCATCTCACGTGCAGCCACCCCAATCTGTCTGCGGAGGCTTGTGTGTTGCTGTGATGCTGAACCGGTTTCAGCAGAGCGTCCAACTAAGACAGACTAGAGGAAAGCCCTGGTGATCTACTTCTGAAAATCAGCCAGTGAAAATGCTGTGGATCACAATGGTTCCATCTGCAGTCATCATGGGGATGGCACAGGACCAGGCAGTGTTTTGTTCCATTGTGCATGGGATTCCCGGGAGTCGGGGGCCCACTAGAAACAGCTAATAACAGCAATGTGGAATTAGACAGATTTAGGTTGTAAAATCATCAGTAACTAATTGTTCCTCCTTAAGTAAATTTCTTAACTTCTCTGATTCTCAATTTCCTCCCCTGTATAGTGAATCTAAATATATATGTTTTATCTTATAAATACTGAGAAGATCAAGTGAGATATAGTGAAGTCTTAGTATGGAACCTGGCACCCAGAAGATGATTCTGATTGTGCTCATATCTGAGTCATCAAAAGAACACTCTTTCATGTCAAGTCCAGTTAAATGTATTCTTTATGAAAATACTAATTAAAACTCTCTGTAGCATCTTCCAAAGCAAAACAAAAATGCATAAACTTTGATATGTATGACAAATAGTAATATAAGGGTCTTAACTTAAATCTGATTCACTCTTTCTGATTTATGTGCGGGTCTGAATTTTATATCTATATCAATCACTTTTATAAGATGGCAGGATTACATTCTTGGAGTAAGGAAAAATTGGTATTAAAGAACGTTCACTTGATCGTCAGAGTTTGGTGATTGTATACCATATATTAAAAGCTATATATTTCAAATATTAAGACATCTCTAGAGGTGGTGAATATTCCTACCCAATAAAAAGTTAAGTTGTTTGGGTCATTTTAAGATTTATTTCTCTTACAAAGAATTTTATAGGAAACCTGGTTTGTGAAGGCTTTCCTATTCTTGAAAATAGAATGGAACAGGGTATTGCATAGTTTTATTGAAAATGCGGGACCCTGGTGGTGCAGTGGTTAAAAGCTAGGCTGGTAACCAAGAGGTTGGCAGTTTGAATCCACCAGCTGCTCCTTGGAAACCCTATGGGGCAGTTCTACTCTGTCCTATAGGGTTGCTATGAGTCAGAATCGACTGGAAGGCAATTTTTTTTTTTTTAATTGAAAGTGCTAATAGGTAAAAGAAAGGCAAGCTAACAGCTATTGAGATTTTACTATTTGAGAGAAAGTACTTGGTGGTTTTGTATATGGTTTCTCATAAAATCCACACAACAGATCTAGCAGTTTTGATCTCTATTTCAATAGATGAAGTAACTCATGGTCACAGAACTTAATAAGCAACTACCTCTCTAAAAGACGCCTAACTAGTAAAGGCCAAGTTGAAATTTTAAAAAGGTTTCCTGTGTAGCACTGTACAACCCAAGCTTTTCCTACCATATCATATCATCTTTCTTTGTTGTTGTTAGGTGCCTTCAAGTGCATTCCGACTCAGAGCGCCCCCGTGTGTTACAGAGTAGAACTGCTCCATAAAGTTTTCTTGGCTGAAATCTTTATGGGAGCGGATTGCCAAGTCTTTCTCCCAGAACACCCTTCAATAATTCAAACAACATTCACATTGATTAACTGATTAAATCCGTTGCTGTCGAGTGGATTCTGACTCATAGCTACACTATAGGACAAAGGAAAACTGTCCCGTAGAGTTTCCAAGGCTGTTGTGACCTTTATGAAAGCCGACTGCCACATCTTTCTCCTGAGGAATGCCTGGTGGGTTTGAACCACTGATCTTTTGGTTAGCGGCCGAGCGCTTAACCACTGTGCCACCAGGGCTTCTTGATTAACTGATTAACATGCCTAAATCTGTTATCTCATAATTTTCATGAGATGGAATTTCTATTTTATAGATGAACCAATGATGAATAAAAGGAGTCAAGTACAGGATGTCACACAGTCATCATACAGTTCTATTGTGACTCTAACTCAGGTTTTCTGATTCCTTCCAATTCCTTCCATGAGTCATCGATCGTTGATGACAGCCTTCTCTCAGGTGGGTTTAATAAAATGTTTAATAAACGTCAGTGGAGAAAGATACTCAAAAGAGAAAATCTTCATCAACCAGATAAATTCTTCAAAAATCTAGAGGACTGTTCCCCACTTAATAATTCTGATATTTGACGACTTGGAGATGTTATAAATTAATTCTTTCAGAACTGAATTAAAGTTGATTTCAGACTACTTAAATGTATGTGGTCTGAGTGCCAACCAATAAAAGGTTTCTGACTTTGGCTTACAAAATTAACACTGTTGGTATGTAAGGGGAAGAACCACTGATTCAGTACATCCAGTCAGAAGGTTTACTTCCTGAAGGGTTCATTGAGTTGGAGCGCTTGACTAGAGATGGAGGAGTGATGGGGACACACTAAGTCGCTGCAGTTGACAAAGGACTCTGTCGAAGTGTGGCCAGGCTATGCCTGCATAATGAACAACCAGGACATTTATTAAATTGAATTCTGTTCAAGAGATTCAATTTGCATGACAAACTATGTGGTTTACATTTAATCTGTCCTCCTCCACATCCTTTGTCCAGGATAGAGCAAGAATCAGGCAGGATAGTATAACATCCTAGCCCAATGCCAAAGAAAGGGAAAAATCCAGAGGAAGATTTTAAGGGCAATGCCCAATAGAAAAAGACTCTTTCGGTTCTTAATGGGATCAAGCACTTTCCTCCCTGCAGGCCTTGCCCACATTGCCCCCTCTTCCTGCTTCTCTCCACCCATCTCCGTCTTTCCACTCCCAGCTTTTCTCTTGGCTTCCTCTTTTTCATCCTTCAGGTTAGGGAATAAATACCACTGCTTCAAAGACGCATGACTTTCCCATCTGAGTATATGTTCCCCCACTTATTCTCTATCATATGAAAGAGTGTCTCCTTCAGAGTACATATTATACATTTTAAACTATGACTCTATTTATTAACTCATTTATTTGCTTACTTTTTTTTTCCTCCTCCACAAGATGGCAAGTTTCTTAAGGCTAAGAACTATGTCTATTTTACTCACCAATGTATACTTATCACCTAGCTCAGTACTTGGTACATAGCAATGGCTCATGATGAAATGAATGAACAGATGATTGAATAAAAGAATGAATAAAGAATTTGGCCACCCCCACTTTAATCACCTATATTCACTCTAAGAATTAATGAAGAAAACATTATCAGTTGTCTTTGAGTTGATTCCAACTCATGGTGACCCCACATGTGTCAGAGTAGAACTGTGCTCCATAGAGTTTTCAATGGCTGATTTTTGGGAAGAAGATCACCAGGTCTTTCTTCTGAGGTACCTCTGGGTAGACTTGAGCCTCCAGTCTTTCAGTTAGCAGATGAGTGTGTTAACCATTTGCACCACCCAGGGACTCCAAGAACTAATAGTATGAGATAACGTGAGATCCAAGGAGTGTGATAGAATGTGTTTTTGCAGTTAAAAAATTCTAAACACCTTCAAATGGATTTAGCATATCTGTTGGAGTTAGTCCTACTTCCTGACTTCTCACATTTAAAAATTAGTTTTTGCTTTTGATTTTGGCAATATGAACAACATGGTCTTATTAATCAAAAAAAAAAAAAAAAAGAAGGTAGAAACCTTGATACTAAGTCCACACTGACTAGACCCTTTGGTGCTCTCTAGTAAGGAAGATTTGCCACCAGGAAATATAATGAACTTCTTCTAATTGTGGAAATTTACAAAGGAAGAATAATGTTCTCCCTCTGATTTGGTCACAGATTTATTAGACTCAACTGAACAAAAAAGACAGATTTAAGACAAGTTTAGATTTTCCCAATTAAGACTTAAGTAGCGCAATTATGTTATGGAAACTTAACAAGGGAACTACAACTCTTTTCATGAGATATTTAACTGGCTTTCTACTTCATTGTATGGACTTTAGATGGAAAATAACCACCTCCCAGACTAAACGAGGAACCCTGGTGTTGCAGTGGTTAAGGGCTACAGCTGCTAACCAAAAGGTTGGCAGTTCAAATCCACCAGCCACTCCTTGGAAACCCTATAGGGCAGTTCTTCTCTGCCCTATAGGGTCGCTATGAGTCGGAACTGACTTGATGGCACCTAACAACAACAACAACAAATCCAGATGCTTGATAAACAGTGCTCAGGATGTAATCTGAACTTTAACAGAAATGCTTTCTTTATTAATTCATTCATTTTTTTCAATAAATACTTATTGAATGCTAGGTGCTGATGACACAACAGAAAATGAGATATAAGAGGTCTTTTCCTTCGTGGAACTTGGAATCCAGTCACGAGGAAACAGACAATACATAAGTAAACAAATGAATGAAGGTCATGTCAGGATGAGGAGTGCCGTGAAGGACATAAGACGCGGTGATGTGACGGAGTATCCGGGGTGAGCCACCCTGAGCTGAGACATGAGTGATGTGGAGGAGTCAGGGACATGATGGGTCCGGGAAGGGAGTTCCAGAGACAGGGGACAGCAAAAGCAAAGGGGTCAGAGTGAGAAAACGTTTGGTGTGTTTGGGAAAGGAAAAGAAGTGAGGTGTGGCTGAAGCGCAGGTACAAGGCACAGCGTGGTGGGAGAGGGAGAAGGATGTGGATTTTAAGTTCAGTGGGAACCACTGATGCTTCTAAAGGAGCATGAGTAACATGTTCTGATTTAAAATTTACAGGTGACTTTGTGTGTAGAGCCTGGTTTTCAGAGGAGGTGGGGCAGGGAGGGAGGGAAAAGGGAAGAAAAGAGAGAGGGAGAGAAGGAGAAAGAGAGAAAAAGACAGAGAGAAAGAGAGAAAAAGGGGTGGGGGAGAGACAGAGAGAGAGAGAGAAGGGAGACCAATGTGGAGTCTTCTACAGTAGTTTGGGCAAGAGGAAATGGTGGTTTGGGCTTAGGTTATGACAGTGGAGAGAGAGGAAAGGATAGATTCTGGGTATTTTTGGGAAGCAGAAATGACTGAAAGCTGATGGATCGAATGTAGGTATAACAGAAAGGGGCTCCGGCCTTAATTCCTAGGCCTTGTGTAAGATGGGGAAGAGTGGGGAGGAACACATGTAAGAATTTTATATGTAAAAAAGGGAATAATTCCTTTAAAAACAAAAAACCCTTGTATCTACAATTTATACCAGTAAAATAGGCTCTTTGTTAAATAGATGAAATTGCAGTGCATTTGGAATTACCTCCCCTTGTTTTACTTTAATGAACTGTAGATCTTTAAGACATGTGAGATAAACCTCTGTCAGGTAGGGTTCTCTTTTGGCTATAATTTTAAATACAACAATAGAGTATTGTGTGCTTGTTTGTGAGTTTCTGTGCTTATAAATTGTCTAATTGCTTCACTGGATAATCTATTATAATTAAGTTTAAAACAGTAATGGTTGCAAAAAGATATTGCAAATATATTTCAAGTTAGTTTTTTCATGATTATAAACACTCGACAATCTCAAATATACTATAATATTATTATTTAGTAATTTGGTTATAAAAATGAATTAAAATGAACTTAAAAAGACTTTATTGACAATGGAAAAAACAAATGCCTTCTCTACCTAAGCAAGCACACTTCTAAATACCTAATTCCAGCTTCATCTCTACTTACACTCTACTTACAGAGTGTTCTTAAGCTAAATATTTCTTAAAGTTCTTTTTATTCTCAAAAACTGGTTTAAATTGTGGGGAGCGATTTGATCTACCTACATAGCAAAATATAAAGCCACGTCCTAAATCCAAAGTTAATTAAACTGTTAGTTAAAGAGGGGCAAACTGGGCCTGGGACTCGGATTTCTTTCCTTACTGCTGGGGATTTGATACAGAAACCTGTGAACACCCCTCGCAGAGCAGTGTTCGTCCTCCACATCACTTACTGTTGACCTGTTGCCTCCCCAGCTAAACATGCAGCCCTCTGAAGTTAAGGAGGATGTCTTGCTGATCATAGCATCCCAGTGTCTGGCATGCCACCGGGGCCTGGCACTTACTAAGGTACTCAGATAATAAACCAGTTGCCATTGAGTCAGCTCTGACTCACGGTGACCCTATGTGTGTCAGAGTAGAACTGTGCTCCATAGGATTCTCAATGGCTGATTTTTTGGAAGTAGACCATGAGGTCTTTCTTCTGACGCGCCTCTAGGTGAACTCAAACCTCCAAATTTTCGGTTCACGTCTGAGCACATTAACCATTTATTTCACCTAGGGACTCTGCTCAGATAATAGCCCCTCACAAATAATTGACTGTATCAATTCACTTGCAAGTATCCAGCTATTTATTTTGAAATACTATATACCCGGTTTTGCAAACTGTGGATTGTGACCCATTAGTGGATCATGAAACCAATTTAGTAAGTCTGATGAGAAAATACAAACAATTAAATGGAGTAGACTGTAATAGAACAGATAGCTTTGCACGTAGAAAGGAAAAAAATCCCTGCTTTTTTGGTAAAATTTCTGGTTTAGTTACAAATACATATGGATGTGTGCTTTGGATTGTGATGTAAAATGTATTTCTTAGTGTGGTTTGCAATTAAAAAAAAAAAAAGGGAAACTACTGGTCTAGACTTTAAAGTTAAAATGACCGTGTATTTTTTTTTAAAGGGATAATATTTTATGAAAATTTTGCTTACTAATAATCATAAGAGACAGACTGGGACTATATGGGAAAAATTGAGGCTGTATTGATCATTTAACAGAAAGCACAGAAATAAACTGTATCCACTTAAGTTAACAATTATTCACAACTATACCAAAAACCAAACCAAACCTGTTGCCATCGAGTCAATTCTGACTTACATTACAGCGACCCATAGGACAGAGTAGAACCGCCCCATAGAGTTTCCAAGGAATGGCTGGTGGATTTGAACTGCCAACCTCTTAGCAGCCTGGCCTCTTAACCACTGTGCCACCAGGGCTCCCACTACAGCAATACTGTGGGAAATATAAAAAGGCATCATATAAGTTCCCTCTGCTGAAACAGCATAGAAGACTCAGGAAGAAGGGGCCTAGAGCCACACATTTATCTAGCCATAGCTTTTCAATCAGGAAAAGGTTACAGAAATCTTTTTCTTTTCTTCTCTGCAAGTTATGGCCACCTATTTCCAAGCCTCATAACTCAGGCTCTTAGTACTACAGTTAAACTGAATTATAAGTCAATCAGTATTTGTGGGCTAGCCCAGGAATCAAACTGCCATTTATTATTTGGTTTCCACGGAGAAGTGACTTTCAAATGAATTTTTGCTATAAAATCCGTTCCTAAGTTGAATGCTGTTTGTACATTTTCTTTTCTTTCCTTCTTTCTTCCCTCTGTCCCTCCTTTCATCCCTCTGTCCCTGTATCCTTCCTTCTTTCCTTCTTTCCTCTCTGGCTCTCTTTCTTTTTTTTTGTGGTAGGTGCTCATGATATTAAAGTAGGGGTTGTCAGACTTTTTCAATAAAGGGCCAGATAGTGAATAATTCACCCTTAGTGGGCCATACATGGTCTCTGCTGCACCTATTCAATTCCACCGTTACAATGTGAAAGTAACCACAGACAATATGCAAATAAATTGTTCCAATAAAACTTTATTTATAGACATTTAAATTTGAATTTTAAATAATTTTCATGAAGTATTATTCTTCTTTTGACTTTTTTTGACCATTTAGAAAGGTAGAAACCATTCTTAGCTTTCGGGCCATACAAAAACAGCCATAGGCTGGATTTGGCCTGAGGCCATAGATTTCTACCCACTGTATTAGAGTAACAACACTTTTTTTCTCCCAAGAGATTTACTGTAATGATTTTGTGCAATTGGATCAACAAAATAAGCATTAGCTTGCAAATAAACTTCTCAAGGCCTGAAATTGTATCTTATTAACTAAAAAAAAAAAAATCCTAAAGTTCTGAAAAAATGCCAGACATGCTGTAAGTTCTAAAAATGTATTGCATGATTGAACAAATGAATTATTTCAATAATATAACAGACTATCTGGTAGAATTTGTAAAAATGTAAGACCCTTTCATACTTCTGGTGTAGGAGGACAAGCCTACCTCTTCCTTTACCACGGTAACTATGTTTTACAGTACAGTTATTGTCAGGAAACACAGGGCGTAGGTGATCTATCTCCTGGTTCCTATGTGGAGCTTCTTCCTCCAATGGTAAAATGTTAAAAATCCAGGTTTGATATTATGAAGGGAGCTGGCTGGTTTTCTTTTGTGTGTGTGTGTGTGTGTGTGTGTGTGTGTGTGTGTTTGTGACAGAGAGAGAGAGAGACTGGGAGGATTTAGGAATCATATTTTTACCTCCATAGATTTTTAAGCCTGAGAATAATAATCAAAATGGCAAGATTAATTAACCGAGCACCTACTAGGAGCCAAGAACTGTGCCAAGGATTTATAATACATCTCATTTAATTCTCACAATAATTTAAAGAGTTAGAACACCGAGGAACCCAGAAGCACCTTGGAAAACAGGCCTGCAGATCTGCTTCCAGCCTTGAAGATCCTGTGGAGCACAGTTCTTCTCTGCACATATGGGGTTGCCATGAGTCAGAATCAACTTGCTGGCAACTAACAACAGTAACAATAACCGAACATTGAGGCAAGAAAAGATGGAGTGATTTACTCAAGGCCCTATTACTAGTCAGTATCTCGATGAAGACTCTGACTCTTAAACTTAATTACCACCCTGACTTTCCGTATATGTGGCAACATTTTTTAGTTTAGACTTGGAAACATTAAAATTACTGTTTTGCAACAAATAATAAGTCTTTTGCATACCATACATAGAATCGTCAATTTACCTGATACTATCAGAATTACATTGTATTAGGTTGCATCTTCAAAGCTTTGATTTGCCCCCATCAGTGATTATTTTACGTGGTAGAACTGAATTGGTCCCACACTAATTGGTTTTGTATTTTCTGTTACCTAAGTATTGATGATACCCCAAAACCTATCACCGTCACTGTATACTAAAAGGCAGGGTTAGTAAAAACAGAAAATTAAACGTTTAGATTATTTCAGGGATCCAATGTAGGAACTATATTGAAGCGTGGGTTGAATGATTTTAATTCCCACAGCAGTTTATTATGGTTCAATAAATGTAGCATTTAATTATATGTGATATTGTATTTCAAGGATTAAAAAATTCATTAAGTATTTTCAATAAAAAAGTAAAGTGCCATATAAAGCATCACTAACTAGTTAATTGGTGCTTACTAAAGATTTTGCTTGTAATTATAGTTGAAAATATCTTAAAGTTAATGATAGACATCATTGATGAGAATTTTCAGAGAGAATTATAGTAGAAAGGATTTTATAGCTCTCATTTTTACCAATCTACCCCCAAATTGGGTAAAATATCTCCTCAGCAGGATTATAATTTCCATTGTAGGAAGTAGATAAAAAACATTTAAATCTAATAATTCATTATTAATAGTTATGTGAATCAAGTTTCATTTCTATTGGATTTCATGAATGAGCTAATGTGAACTACCATGCTTTTTACATCAAAGTTTTAATTTTTTTGAAGCCACTTTGCATGCAGAAAAAGGAAAGTCATAGTATAAAATTATTCAGAGTTGGCAGTTTATACATGTTTCCAAAACTTTACCAGGACATGCTCCCATTTTTCATTAATTTCAGGTCAAGATTTATCTGCAATCAGTAAATAAAGGCTTACAGAAATGTCCTTCCGTTGCCAAACGCCTTAGCTTCAAATGCGATTTTCTCCCAGTGTGATTTATTTTAGGTACGACACAATTTCTTTCTGATCTTGAACATATGGGCCTATGCTAATATGAGATGGTGTCTTGAAAAGGTTATTTTTGTTTTCTTCAGGGAGCAGTAATCCCATGACCTGTATTCAATATGTGACACAGATCTGATGGTGCAACAACCATTAGCCTCATCAGAAATTCCTGGCTGGACACTGGCTCTCAGGTCAGGGACCATTACTCTCCAGTGTCAGAGCTAAACTTAGTTAATGCTTTTTAAAAATATATGGATGATGTTTTCTTCCCCTTAGGATGTATGACAGTGGCCTGCAGGTTTTAATCCTAGGAAACATTAAAAACAAAAGGAGAAATATTATACGATCCCACTGATATGAAATAATAAGAAAAGGCAAATGTATAGAGAGCAAAGTTTATTAGTGGTTACCAGGGGTGGGAGGGAGGGAGAAGGGCAGGGCATTGTTTAGGAAGCAGTGAGTTTTTGGATATGGTGATGGGAGATTTGACAATGATTATGGGCGATGGTTGTATAACATGATTAATGTAGTTGGTATCACTAAATTGTACAGCTTAAAAATGTTTAATTGGCAAATGTGTTATATGTATTTTCACAACAATCAAAAAAATTGTTTTGTTGTTTGGCATGTATCTGTGACCTCTTTCTGAAGTCACCAGCAATGCCCGGTGTGTGTGGGTTTTGCCCCCAGCTGCTGCCTGGGGTTTGTAAGGCACAGATTCCTTCAAAGCCAGGGCAGCTTTCTGATACTCAAGGCATCTTCTGGTAAGCCATGGTCCCTCTCCCCTCGTGCTGTTCCAGAACCCACGGAGGCCACAGGGGTGGAGGGTTACAAAATAGAGGACTGGTGCTGCACGATTATGAGGAACAACGGCGGTCTCCATGGTGCCAATGGGCAGAGGAGGGAACTCTTCTTGTGAGCTGGTGCTGAAATGTTTAGCAATCATTTTTCAATGAGAATTGGCAGTTGCCTGCCAGGCGGGATGTTATGTCAGCACAGGTGTCAGAGAACGCGAGCTAGAGCAAGGTTTCTGAAGGAAGTAATTGGCAAATCAGACAGGGCTGGGGAGGGCGAGAGGAAGAGTGCAATGTGCTATTCAGCAAATAGCTTCAGAAGTCATTTTTAACCAGAATTTAAGAGCCTTTTAGAAAGCAGAGCCCCCTTTCCCACAGGCATCTGCCAACTGACAGTACAACCGGAAAAGAAGAAAGTACTTCCGAAAAGGCTTTAAAAAAAGACTTTTAGAGGCTGTTAAAAAGACATACAATCACATTCCGTGTAAACCTCTTTAAGCAGCTGTTTACTGCTCAGGGTGGGCTGCTGCTTTCCCTTACAATCTGCTGTTTGCCCTCACCTCCCAGGCCACCAGCGCCTTCTCACCCACAAGCCCAGCAGCACCTCTGTTCTCTGGCCGAGTTCCACACAGGACGGAGACACTAACTGCTCGCTCCTTTGTGTGTGGTCTGGAGATGTGGTTTTAATTTGAACCTTTTCATTTTTGCAGCTAAACATACCCTGCTCCACATCTGAGTGTCTGCGACTTGTACTGCTTGGGGGTTGTTCCGAAGGGTGTATTGCAGCCTTTGCTCTGCACTTCCATTGTCCTTTTGGGTTGTAATGTCCTTTTTCCATCATCCATTATCCAGCTACTGCTGTAGCTGGCATCTTTTTTTTTTCCGGATTTGAAGAGAATGCGTTCAAAGTGCTCTCTACCAGTCCTTTGTGAGAATTTGCCCGGGGACGTAAAGCTCTCAACGAAGGAAATATGAATTATGTTTATCTTTGTATATGTCATCATTTGCACATGGTAGGAACTCAGTCACTACTGGTTGAAAGTAAGAATGAATAAATGAATGAATATATAAATGAATGAATGACTACTGGAAGAATAAACCAGTTGTCGTGGAGCTGATTCTGACTCATCGTAACCCCATGTTTGTCAGAGTAGAATTGTGCTTCATGGGATTTTTAATGGCTAATTTTTCAAAAGTAGATCACCAGGCCTTTCTACTGAGGTGCCTCTGGGTGCAGTCGAACCTCCAACCTTTTGGTTAGCAGCCGAGTGCATTAACCATTTACACCACCCAGGGACTCTATTGAAAGAATAAGAGATGGGAATAGAAGAGGGAGGTGTTCAGGGGAACATAGTTGGGCTAGCAAAACAGCTTCAACCAGAGAATAGCCTTGATTTCTAAAACTGTAACTCATTTCTCCCATTTTATTTGAGGTGTCATTGGTAGTAGAGCTGGTGTGTGTGCGTGCGTGTGCGTGCGTGCGTGCGTGTGTGTGCGTGTGTGTGCGTGCGGGTGCGTGCATGCGCTTCAGCACCATGTGCTTCTGATACCACAGTCGTGATCTCTTGCTTCCCTCAGAGCATTACCACTTGGGCAAGGGTAGGTTGGCAAACAGGTTAGAGTAATACTCACAGGCCAAGAAAACAAATTACTGACCAGAAATCACATCTAACATTTTTACTTCATTTTAGCTGTTGTCGGTTCACACTTTCACAAGCCCAAATGTGGAGCCCAACTCTGGCTGCAGATTTTCTGGGGAAGAGTGTTGAAGAGGCTCTGAGGAAAATCTGAATTGAAGCCACATTTGGCACATTCACCGTGCCAGCCAAAACACGTTTCCGTGAGTAGAATTATGGACATATTGCCCCCAGTGGCACATTACATTTGTGACATAAAAAATGTTGTGGCTCATTCCAATTCGTGGAATTAAAAAAAAAAAAAGTTTGTAGGATGCTAAGAATACTCAAGTCCTCCATGTTGACTGAAAGTTTGGTAAGAAATAATGACAACACCAGCAGCAGTAACGGAAACAACATCTAATTTTTTGGGGGTGCTTACTATGAGGTCGCTATGAGTCGAAATCGATTTGACAGCATCTAACAGCAACTATGTGATAGGTACTATCCTAAAATTCTTTTGAGCATTGTCTTAGTTACTCTTCACAACACCCTATGAAGTTAAATTACCATTATCCTCATTTTATGAGCTTCGAGAAATATCCAACAGGGTCATCAGTCTGATCGGGAAGTCATCGCACCTACACGGTCAACTTGGGACTTCCTTTGTCATGTAAAAGCAGGACAGTTTTAAGGGATGAATGATAAAGATGCCCCCCTTTTCAGAATTTCACATTATAACTAACGTCCTAATCAAATATGAAAGTTTTATGGTCTTGGTTCCTTAATTCTGCCCCCATATTGCTAAGCAAAAAAAGACAGTTTTGTCATAGTAACATTTGCTCAGAGAGGGGTGAACTCACACTGTGGCAAGGTCAGCTCTAAGAGACTATAAACAAGATTATGGAAAAAAAAACGCTAAGATTTAAACTTTATTCCATTTCAAGAACATCCTGTTGCGTGGCGTACATCACATCCACATAAATGCATTTGTTAAATAAAGCAACCCCAGAATTTCAATTTTGCCTAAAATTACCCACATAATAGGCACGGGACTCCACTGGCTTTTCATTTTATATTTTCTAATTACTTCTCATACTATTTTGACTTGGATTTAGATAAATATCTGCATTTCAGCTTATTTGCCTTTAAAATAAAACCTAAAAAAACCCCAAAACTAACAATCTCTCTTAAAGAAGGATAAGGGATAATTTTAGTAACAAAGAAAAAAGAAAATTGTTTTGTGATGCTATTTTTAAAGAACATCTTTTTAAGTTTTCTTAAAGTGCCAGTGATTAGGACTGAGCTAAAGGCAAAAATATTGCTTAAGAAAACACTTCAGAACATGCTAGAAAAATTAAAGTCAAGCCAAGCCCCCTGAGAGCAAGAAAAATGCTCACATGGCATAGTGTCCTTTGAATCTTTTAAGGTTATATTCTAAATGAGACTATGAGACCAAAATGAAATTATATTTTCCTTCAAGCTAGTTAAGCTTCAAATCCCTAGATTTAAAAAAAAAAAAAAATGTTTTCTTTTAGGACAGTGATGTATTTCTAGTCAGTCTATTCCCAAAACAAACAACACAAAAACCCATTTCAAGCACAGAGTAAAATAAAAGACATGAACAGGGGTCATTCAAATAGTTAAGTATCACGCTAGTTTCCATTTTGCCAGGAACCCTCACTTGACACAATAGGTAAGTTTTGGTCTTGTTATCTATTACTGTTACCTCTAAAGCTATAGTTTATGAAACTGAATCCAATAGAATCCCTCACTTAAATAATACTTACATTTTCACTTACAGCAATACTGATTCTATGTGGCTAAATTATAGCAGTGTTGGTTGCCCACCCAAGATCCCTTTCTTACCCTCTTCTTTTCTCCTAACAGAATCCCAATTTTGTTCAGGTATCTTTCTTCCCCTAAACACACACATAGACACACAAGCACAGACAGACACACATACAGAGGCACACGTGTGATTCAAAGGAAGGTGATCCCAAGAATGGATCTTGATTGGTCTAACAAACCAACTGTTGTTGTCCGGTGCTGTTGAATTGGTTCAGACTCATAGCAACCCTATAGACAGAGTAGAACTGCCCCATAGGGTTTCCAAGGAGTGGCTGGTGGATTTGAACGCCGACCTTTTGGTCAGCAGCCAAGCTCTTACCCACTATGCCGCCAGGCCTCCAATAAACCAATTAACATATGGAATTTTCCAGAAATTAATGTGGTGAGAGTGGTCACAACACCTGAGCTGGCTCAATCAAACTTAAAGGCACTCCCCTTAATCCTTGATTGTGAGAGAGGATTTTATCTCTCTCCTGCTAGACAAAAATGAGGAAGCACATGGCCTCAATTGCCACTGGAAGCCACTGTAAACCATGAGGGAAATCATTGGCCAAATGACCCTGATGCTGAGGACAGCAGGATGGAGAGACAGAAAGACCTTGAATTTTGATTTATGGACTGTCTCTTACATAAAATAATAATTTTATTTCTTTCTTAATCCAGTTAGAGATGGGATTTTCTGTCATCCATAACCCAAAGCATCTGAACTAATAAATAAATTGAAAATACTTGCTGAGAAAGAGTAAAAAGTAGTCAAATCTTTAGGATATTAATTACTGCAGTTCACTTTTCTTCACCTCCTTTCCCTGGTTGGTTGGCTTACTCATTGGCTTCCCTTTTCCTTCCACTAGCTCAGTTACTCCTGGAAATCCTTTAATTCTTTACCTCTCATTCTAAAGTTGGGGGTGTGCCATGCGGGAGAGGACTGCCACTATGAAGTTTAGATTACTTGTGTTATGGGAGATGTTACAGATTGGAAGGTATGAATCAAGAAATGATGCAGAGGCAGAAAAATAATGTTGAGAGTCATTGTTCTAATTTTTCTGACCATTGTTTCTGCTCCTTTTCCTTGGAAGTTACAATTTCCTATAGTGGTGACATACCTTCTCTAGTCTAGGAAATACACTTATGTAAAACAAACTACCTTCTATTCTATTGATTAATAAGTTTAAAATTCTCTATGTACTTTTGACTTCAGGCTGATGAATATCACATTAAATAGAGGAAGTATAAGGAACATCATCCAAACCTCTCCTACTTTATCTCACAACCTTATAAAACATTTGGCATGCTCAGATAGAGCTGGGCTGAACTGCATATTTCATTGCCAAGCAATATTCATGAAGATCCTATTCCATGCATTGACTGCCACTTAAGGAATGAAACAGGACTACATAATCAGTCCAACTTAATTCACTCTATTTTGTGCAGCCATGTTCAAGGTTACAACAAGGTATGCAGAATTTAGTATTACACTTCCTGTAGAACCTCAAAAAAACAAAAAACAAAAAACAAAAAAAACCAAACACTTCCAGGGTAGGAATTTAGGAGAAAATGATTTTGCTCATAAAATATACACATAGGAATGTTATTGGTGTTCCACAGATTGCTTTTAAGATTCAGCTTGATGTACTACTGTGGGTAGATAATAAACCATAAGATAACTAAGGTTTATCATACTAGCCTACACCAAAGAGAGAAAATATACATCCACAGTTCTTACCTTCAACACATAAATAAAAACTGTAAACAATCCTATGTTTGGGAGTAAAGTGATCAAAGAAATGTCAACTTTTTGCTAAGAAAACATTCCAAATAAGAAACTCTAGTATTCTATGAGGAGACCCACCAGTTATAGGATGTGTAACCCTACTTTAGACATTTCGCCAAATTCACCGAAGTCCTCCTAGAGCTATCACCCTTCTGTTTGATGTACCCCTTTGGTCTGGGTAGTCTAGAAGCCTGGCCCCAACTGTCTTGCTTCTTCAGTATATTACCACAGTGTGTTCAAAGGAAATCAGGTTACAGGAACAGAAAACTAATATCCAACATGAATAATGTAAAAGCATATAAATGTAGTCCATAGTTTCATAATGCACACTTCATTTTTTCTTTCAACAAACATTTAATGTGCCCTTTCCATTTGCCAAAAACAGTTGCTAGGCCTGAGTGGTTAAAAGTAAGACCCAGCAACCTTGTTCTCTAGATGCTTACAGTGTGATAGGTGAGATCCATATAGTCATGTAGAGACCTTTGAAAATCTTTCCAGTCACACTGAGGATAAGGAAAAACTATTACAGGGTTGGAGCCTTGGTGGTGCGGTGGTTAATAGTTCGGCTGCTAACCAAAAGGTCAGCAGTTCGAATCCACCAGCAACTCCTTGGAAACTATGGGGCCGTTCTACTCTGTCCTATAGGGTCGCTATGAGTTGGAATCGACTCGATGGCAACAAGTTTCGTTTTTTGGTTTTTTATTACAGGATTATGTAGTGAGAAATCTAAGCCCAGAGCAAGGTGGGAGAGTGGAAGTCAGGGAAAGCTTCCTGAAAAAACAGATTCTTGATACTGGTCCTGATGAGCCAGTAAGATTTGGCCAGGTGAAGATGATTGGGGAAGATTTACAGGTAGAGGGAAGAGTGTAGCACAGTTGGGGAACTACTAGTGGTTTGCTATTTTTAGCTGAGGCATAGGTTGGGTATAATATGGCCCTGAGGTAGGCACAGAGCAGATCAAGGGGAGTCTTGTGGGCCAGCCTAAGGAGTGTGAGCAACCCTTTCTTGGGTTTTAAATTGGGGGTTATCTTGATCAGATTTGTACTATATAAAGAAGATTCTTGCAACAGTGGTGGGATTGGATTAAAAGGGGACAAAGCCAGTTAGGTGGCAATAACCCAGGTGGGAGAAGACAAGAGCCTGAGTTAAGGTTGAAAATTGGAGAGATTAAAAATGGCTCAGCACCTGAGTGGACAGTGGTGCTATTCACTAAGATAGAAGATACTGGAGGAAGAACGGCTCTGGGGGGTTGAGATGCCTGTGGGACATCCAGTTTGAGATGATTAGGAAGCACTGAGACCTTTGCGTCTGGATCTCAAGACAGAGATGCTGGCTGTGGGTTTAGACTTGGGAGTCATCAGTGTATATGTGGGAGGTGAACCCCTGGGTATAGATGTGCTTGCTGACTGCAGTAGAGCTGCGGAGTGGGGCGAGAAGAGGGATAAGAGAAGGGAGCCCTAGTATTTTAAGTAGTAGATGGAGGAGGAGGACCTCCAAAAGGAGAGTGACCAGAAAAAAACAAAACAAAACAGGTGTTTGGGGTTACAGAGGCCAAGGTAGAAGAGTAACTATTATATTCTAGAATCTCTTCTGTTGCCAGGAGAAAGGCGTTTCCACGTGGGGCTCTGCAGACTTCTTAGTGTAGACTGGAATGGCTAACATTATCCACTACACTGCCTCCTTCTGGCCAGGTCTGTGCAAATCAAGCTGTTGGATCCCATCCAGCAGCATGCTCCACAACACAATACTGTTCTCTGCTCCAGATTCACTTCCCACATAGATAGTCAGGTTTCCTTTGCTATTTTCAAGTTGTTCTCTTTTCTGGTAATGACTTGGTTTATTCTTCTGGATTCTAGGCCCATTTAGTGGTCTAGTTCCTTACAAGGAAGCTTAGGAATCCCTTCTGAGCTTAAAAGTGACTAGCTGCTTTTGCCAAAATCTTTATCCTTTAAGACAAAGCTGCCAAATCCAGGATATTTCCTTTTTAGGCTGTTCTGCATGAATGCTTCTCTATACTAGACGGTTATGAATACTACTAGATAAGGCTCTTTTTATTTAGTCACAAAAAATAATTTCCTTTCCTTCAAGATTTATGTCTGTCCTCCACTAATAAGAAGGCTACACCTGGAAATTGTATCCAGTCTTGACCTTCTTCCATCTCTTCTCAATAGGAATTGAATGCCTTCCTCAGGGATTTATCCCCTGCTTATTCTGGTGCTGCAAGGGACTCCAAATGCCCCTCAAATTCCTCAAATTATGCACCATTAATTTACATTAATATGACAAGAACCCATTTCAACTTTCCCACTTCTCTTCATTCTGGTTAGAAATTCATCATAAATAGATCTCTAGGATGGCAGGCTCAGGCACTTGCTCTTAATTGTCATAGGTGGTAGACAAAGCTCTTGATCCAATCAGCTGGAATTAGGGAATTGGTGATGTTCAAAATATTTACTAAGTAGTATGGCCCAGGCACCAATCAATCAGAATGGACACTGGAGATAGGCAACCAGGGCAGTGGCACTGGTGCACATCAGCTGAAAATCAGTACTAGGTTTTGGTGTCACATATTAAACTTTAGATTTAGCAATGATGGATCCCAATCTATTTCATGATTGAACATAAAATATTCCATCATCAAAGAATATCATTTAATTTTCTAAAATGGCAGTTTCTAACAGCTACAAAAACCAAAAAACCAACCTCATTGTTGTCGAGTTGATTCCGACTCATAGTGACCCTATAGGACAGAGCAGAACTGCCCCATAGGGTTTCCAAGGAGCAGCTGGTGTATTTGAACTGCCAATCTTCTGGTTAACAGCCATAGCTCTTACCCACTGTGCCACCAGGGCTCCTTCTAACAGCTATAGTCAATATTAAATACATATTGTAACCAACCTGAGGTCAAAGCATTGAATTATCCATGGGGTCCAACACAATGCCTTGTACCAAAGTGTTCATTAAATGGTTTTTGGATTGAATTGAACGCCCATCACCAAAATGTCAAATTTCAGCTAGTTCCCTTATATAAAATGGTTTCTTGCTGAAATGTTTTTCTACTGACTAGTGTATCTATGGCTTTATGCTTTATGGAAAACTCACTGGGGGAAACTGTAGGGATTAGCGAAAGAAAAAGGAGCCCTAGCAGTGCAACTGTTAAGTGCTCACTATTAACCGAGAGGTTAGCATTTCAAATCCACCCAGTGGCTCCCCAGGAAAAAGACCTGGGGAATCTGCTTCTGTAGAGACTACAGCCTAGAAAACCCTAGGGGGGCAGTTCTACTGTGTCACATGAGGTTGCTATGAGTCAAAATGGATCTGATGGCACCTAAAAACAACAAAAGTGAAACAAACACCATGAAAATATTCTAAACCTTAGTAAGCTTCTGCTAGTGAACAGGCATGTGGCAGTTCTTTCTAAGCTGGGGTAGGAGGTCAAAGGCAAACCTGAACAGAGACTCTACAAATCATAATGTAACTTGAAACTAACAACTAATTTCTGTATTCATGTAACTTGTAAGTATGGGAAGAACACAAAATCTAATCAGCACTGAATGTTCTATTCATTATATACAAAGCTGGTACTATCGGCCTGTTATTAACAGAGCATGCATTCTAATGATGCCTTCTTCCTTCCTTTTGTTTGCAAGTTCTGGCTTCATGTGTAGGAAGTCGATTACTATCCCAAGGTTATAAATATATTTATCTAATTGTCAGTTAGTCAAGTTACAGTTTTATTTTGTACCTATAAATCTTTAGTCCATATGGGATTTATCTTGTCCAGAGTCTGAGGAAAGAATCTAACTATTTTGCCCAGATGGTCTTGTCACCCACTGTCTCCCCAGCTTTGGGCACAGGAGGCCCTCAGTAAATATTATAGAATGAATAAATTAATGAATGATGAATCTGAACCTTCCAAACCCTCTTATCAGGTTCCCCTGGGAATCTGTAAGTGATTTCCAGACAGGCTCAAATTAAAGTGAAGAGCCAGGCCTAAAGCAAAAGGCCTTTGTGAGGCCGATATCTGCTGCTTTGGGCTATAATTAATTGAGCTAACTTGTTGTGAGAATATACTGATATATTCATGGAGGGATGAAAAGGAAAGATGTACTTTCTAACTGTATTTTTGAGTCCAGATGAATATGTACATATTTACGTGCATATATATGTCTCTACACCTTTGAAAGTTTTTGTATTTGAGAAACACATCTTCCTTCCTTCCTCCCTCCCACCTCGCCCTCCCTCCCTATCTATCCATCCATCCATCTATCCATCCATCCATCCACCCACCCACACACCCACTCATCCATCCAACCATCCATTCCTGGATGGTGCAAATTGTGAAGTGCTTGACTACTAGCATAAAGGCTGGTGGTCCAAACCAATCCTGGGGCATCTCAGAAGACAGGCCTGGCAATCTGCTTCCGAAGGGTCTCGGCCTTGAAAACCCTATGGAACAGTTCTACTCCACACACATGAGGTTGCCATGGGTCAGAACTGACTCGACGGCAACAAATCTATCTATCTAAATACATACACACATGTATACATCATATATATTAAGCATAGAGAGGTACAAGAGTGTAATGATTAAGAGTAGGAGCTCTCAAGGTGACCAGAATTTAATTTTAGGTCTGACAAGTACTAGCTGTGTGACCTTGGGCAAATTGCTTAACCGCTCTGTTCCACAGTTCCATCTTTAAAACTGGGAATATTGACAGTATTTATTTCTTAGTATGATGTGAACATTAAATTCATGTAAATCACTTAGAACAGTGCCTGATAAATTGTAAGTGCTTTCTATTTGTTAGCTTTTACTGATTCTACTCATAGTTTTCCTTTTCTCTTTCTTAATTTTGTTCTTTAAGTAGCAGACTTCAAAATATTTTAAAAAGAACATATAGGATTATTTGAATGAGAGGTGAAAAAAGTCATTCACTCAACAAAAAAAGTGACTGATTTATCAAAGAAAATATATAGTAACACTCATAGACTCTAGAATCATAAAAGAAGACACAGATCTTGGAAAGCATAATGTTTAGCTTAGGTTTGAATTCTGAAAAGTAAAATATATTGAAAACATAAAGTCAGAGGTACACACAAGTCAAGAATTCAAAAATCAAAATGACAGACTTCTGCTAATCTGCTTAGGAATGCATAAATTGTTAGTCAGGCTCCAGGCAACGTTGTTTAATACCAAGTTTAATAAAAAGTCCGCCTGCAGGAAGGACAGGGCTGGGAGCCCTGTACCATGCTTAGACCTTCTGGCTCTCAGGACACCCTTGGTAGGGTTTCCTTTGAAATAGGCTCCTTTTAAAGGAGTTTGAATTTTTAAAATTTAAGTTATTAGCATGGGATAGAAAGGTCACATTTTCACTGACATGAATGAGTTTGGCAAGGAAATAAATTGGAAAAATATTTATTTAAGAGAATCGTTTGCAGCTTGTATGGAAGGAATATCACCCAATACGTATTTATTGAGCCCTCACAATGTGCTTATATTTGCTAATGATGCCCTCTTCTGAAAACTGTGATCTTGAGATGGGGAATTGATATTTATTTATTTATTTATTTTTATTATTATTTTTTTATTGCACTGCAGGGGAAGGCTTACAGAACAAATAGTTTCTCATGAAACAGTAGTACACATATTGTTTTATGACATTGGTTAACAACCCCACAACATGTCAACCCTCTAACTTCTCAACCTTTTCTTTTGGTGAAAATACACATAGCCAAAGATACACCATTTCAAAAATTTCTACATGCACAGTTCAGTGACATTGACTACGCTCTTCCAATTGTGCTGTTATTCTCACTTAAGATGAAGGCTTACAGAACAAAATAGTTTCTCATTTAACAGTTACTACAAATGTTGCCCTATGACAATGGTTAACAATCTCACAACACATCAACAATATCCTTACTCAACCTTGGGTTCCCTATCACCAGCTTCCTTGTCCCCTTCTGCCTTCTGGCCCTTGTCACTGGACTACTGTACCTCATTAGTCCCATTTGGTTTTACGGGGCTGTCCACCCCCAGGCTGAACGGTGAACCTTGGAGATAACTTCACCACTGAGCTAAAAGGGTGTCTGGGGGTCATACTCTCGGGGTTTCTCCAGTCTCCTTTAGGCCAGTAAATCTGGTCTTTTTTTTGTGAGTTAGAATTATGTTCTAAATCCTTCTCCAGCTCTGTCCAGAACCATCTGTTGTGATCCTGGTCAGAGCAGTCAGTGGTGGTAGCCGGGCACCATCTAGCTGTACTGGACTCAGTCCGGTGGAGGCCTTGGTAGCTGTGGACAATTAGTCCTTCGGACGGGGAATTGATATTTTAAAACCATTTTCTCTTCCCTCTCCCCTACTAGGATTTATCTGTTCCATAAAGGATCTTATATTTGTATCAGGTAGGCTTTTATTATGCAGGGAAACCAAATAATGAATTTTCCAAAAGTCTTGGCTGAATATCATTTCTTAGGGGCACTTGTCAGTCAGGTAAAGCCTAAATTGGAAAGTGTTTGACAAGCACAGCAGCTCCTTAGCAGTCAAAACCTCGTGGCTGCTTCTTTGTAGTTGCATTCTTGAGTTTAACATGCAGCCAAATCGCACTCCTTGCTTCAAAGTCTTCCCTTATCACGTCATGGATATTTGTACATATTTCTTAATTACAAAACAGGGCAACCAGCTGGGCTCTCGTTTTTCTGTGATTAGCTTCTCTAACCAGTCATGATGAAAAGATTGTCATACAGAGAAAAAAGAGAAAAAAGAAGCCCTTTGAAAATCCATTTTAATTTAGTGACAAATTGGAAAGCAAACATATGCTCTAATAATGTTCAGAACATCCAGGGTGCAAAGCAAACTTACTGTTCTTTAGCGCCCAATTAATCCAGCCTAGGGTTTCAATAATTTCCACTTTCTCTGTCCACTGTATAAAAATCTTTCATTACATCTCATTAAATTCAGTCACTTGAGAGCATTTTACTCTTATATAGCTTTTAATTTCATATTTTAAACAAAGTAACTGTCCAATTCAGTGTTCCAGTTGGTGAAAAAGTGGTTTTTCAGATGATCACTTGGACATTTTGCACTGTCCTCCTCTCTACTGTGGTCATCTCTTTAATTGCTTTTTAGAACACAAAGTACATGCCCATTTAAATTCAGGGGAGAAAGTTCTTTAATAAAAAAACAAGCCCTGATGATATTTGGAAAGATGTTCTGGAACGTGGCATCTGAGAAGTGAAAGCATACTTGAGGAAGGAAAAGAAGTATCATGAGACAAAATTTTTAAAAACGGGACTCAAAAGTATTTGGCATGCCTGCTTCTGTTTCAAAGGCAGAATCTCCGTTGTCGAGACGTTTGAGTTTATCTGCAGGTATGCATATTTAACCAATTGAGGTTGAGTCAATTCGGACTCATGGTGACCCCATATGTCTCAGAGTAGAACTGTGCTCCATGGGTTTTCCAATAGTTTTTATCTCTTGGGTGGTGCAAACAGTTAAGCGAAAGGTTGGTGGTTGAAATCTACCTACAGGCACCACAGAAGAAAGCCCTGCTACTTCCGAAAGATGACAACCATTGAAAACCCTATGGAGTGCAGTTCTACTCTGAAACACAAGGGGTCACCATGAGTTAAAATCAACTTGACGGCAGCTGGTTTGATTTGGTTTTGGTGTATATACTTTCTATGATGCAAAAGTTAGGGCAGGGCTGCTATGTGAGATTTAGGACTACCTTCTCCTGAGGACACTACACAGTCAGTAACCCTTTCATTCCATTGTCTTAATCGGGAACTGTCCCAAATATCTCTTTTTGATAAAAAGGTAGTCATCAGTCAGAAAGAGAATGAAACTGTGGTGCTGTTTTTTGTCAGAAGGCCTCCCTCATAGAATTAATTCTTTATGAAACACTGACAAAATCCCAGCTAGGTACTTTTCTATAAGTAGTTTAATATGAGAATAATTGCTGAGATACAGTAGCTTGATTTGGTTCAAATAAGGATTCAGCAGTAATATAGCAGTCATGGTGGATTTTAACATTTTGCATTGGTGATTACTTAGTCTGACCACACCATTTTGATCAGAGTTAAATTAGAACCTGTTGCTACGGAGAGCTTAGAATATTTCAGTTCAATGTGAAATTGAGCAGTTCCAAACATTTTATAAAAATGGATGATAGATTAATGAAACTCTTTTTTAATTCTAAAAAAGGAAGTTTAAGCTTTGCAATTAAAAGATAAGCTCATTTTCATGAGTAAAATCTATACCATAAGCTAGAAGATAATTGTTTTTTGATGTAAAAATGCATATCTTAAAATACAAATCAACATCTTAGAAAATACTTGTTGCCTATAATGTATAAGGTGCACTTCTAGAAAAATAGACACCCATCTTATAATTTATGTGGATACGTTGAGCTGAGTTTGCTCTAATATGTCGTTAGTTAAACGTTTAAAACTCTTTACTTTCCACTGAATATCCACTATATAATCAAGTAGGCAAATTCATTGTTTATGACACAATCTTGCCATGAATTTGGCAAAGCACACTTTTAGAGGACCTGTGAATATAGTCAAAGATTGTATTAGTAGTCCAAAGTTTAGTATTAATCTCTACAAGTTTTAATTAAGGGGTCAAAGGATACATTTTGATTGAATGGTTTTTGGTTAGGTTGTCTTTACTCTTTGGTCATCTAAATAAGAAGGAAGAGAACTAGGTCAGTCATTTTTCAACATGATGTTATTCATTATCTAGCCCAGTGGTCCCCAGACTTTTGGATTTCATGGAACATTACAGTTTAAAAAAACAGGAGGGGGGAGGGTTAACATTGGGTTGGTTGCCAGGTTTTTATTTTGCCAAGAAAAAGAAGAAAAAACCCACAACATAATCTATATCTAAACTTTCATGAAATAATTGAAATTTGAACTCCAAAGAAGTGGGAAGGTCATTGTCTCAGTTCTTTAAATTGAATAAATAGAGATTTTTGAAAAAATCAATAGGTTGTCCTCATTTTTCATATCTGACCACTGACCAATAAGCTTTTTTTCAAAGATGAGCACTTGACTTTCGGTAGTCTGGGGAATCACTGATTTAGATAAAGTTTACTTAAAACTGGAGTCCCTGGGTGGTGCAAATTGTTAATGTACTTGGATGGTAACTGAAAGTTTGGATGCTGGAGTCCACCCAGAGACACCTCAGAAGAAAGGCCTGGAGATTTACTTCTGAAAAATCACACATTGAAAACCCATGGAGTACAGTTCTATTCTGACACACATGGGGTTGCCATGAGTTGGAATTGATGCAATGGCAACTGGTACTGGTATTCAAAATTGCCATCAAGCCTTTACAAATAAATTGCAAATAAAACCCCAGACTTGATCATGTGCCTTCTAAACAGTAGTCAAAATTTCAAAGGGAATTTTTAATTCTCCTTTGCAATACGAGCCATACAGATGCTATGGACACATGAAATTCCTACAGAAGCCTAAATCTTTATTTTCCCTCTAAGTTTCAATGTTCTCCCCTTCAGAGGATATTATAAAAAAACAATATTGAAGATTTAAATTGCCTCTTTAATTTTTAATGCCATAATTAAATGGGAGTGATAAAAGGCAGTGACATCCAACAAATAAAAGTCAAGCTACGCAGACAGAGATAGAGGTAAAAGGACAAAATAAATTTAGTCTATCCATGGACAAATCATTACATTTCTCTGGCCATCACTTGTCTCAAATGTAAAATGAGTTGGCTCAAATCATCTCTAAGATCCTTCCTGTGTGTCTCACCTTCTCTGATTTTATTTACAATTTAGAAACTGCCCTTGAAGGCTAGATTACACAACTTTTTAAGTGATGGCAAGAGAAGGTAGAGTATAATGAAAATGGCTCATCAATGTCAACCATGTATTATCTTACAATATTGCTAAGTGGGTTTCCTTTTTTGGGCAATGTGGAAATTGTACTTGGTAAAGAAATCATTTAGAACAAATACTGTATCATGATGTCAATGAAGTTAAAAAAAAAGATATAGTCATAAAAGAAGGAAATAATTATTTTGGCTTAGCAGATAGGGAAGGGAATAAATATGATCTTACTCAACTCTACCCACAGTCCCAAATACTGTGTACGTAGTGAATATGCAGGAATCCCCGGGTGTTGAAAATGGTTAAGCGCTTGACTACTAGCCGAAAGGCTGGCAGTTCGAACCCATCCAGAGGTGCCTCCCTTCTGAAAAGTCACAGCCTTGAAAACCCTATGGATCGGTTCTACTCTGCACACGTAAGGTTGGCATGAATGGGAATCGACTGGACAGCAACCAACAACAAGTGAATATGCTAATGTATGAAGACAGGACTGACACCCTGGAAGGGTGCTGTAAGGTTAGGATGCCCCCATGTCAATGACATGAGTGGTTGTCATTTTTAGCTACCTTTCTGAAGTACCGCCTCCAACAAGAGGATCTGAAGGCAGGAGAAGATAATTTATTCTCTTATCTAAAGTACCAGCATTATGATCAGGCAAATGGGCCACACAACCTTTTTTTTCACAGTGATTGTAATCTCTAACTCATGCTTGCAAATGGTTTTTCCAAAATGAATAACCTACACAATTAGGTTGTTCCTCAGCCTTAAAATCTTCAGTGCTTTATACCGTCTCCTACTCTGTATTTCTTAAAGGAGAGTCACACTTTTACTTCTAAGACTTTACACGTATTTGTTAACAGCACACTTATAAGTTATTTTGCTCAAAGATTCCCTAGAAATTCAAACCAATCTTGAATTAAAAAAAAGACTAAATAAAGAGGATACAAGTATAACATGCTCCTTTTGACTTACTGTGTAATTATTACTATGCAAATCCAAGTAAAGTATTAAGAACAGTGTGTGACACGTAGAAATCTAAGTAAAGGTCAGTTTATTAACAATTATCATCATTCTTATTTGGATTTATGAAATCCCTGAGCCTATTGGTTGGTATTTTTTATCTTGGCTAAGTACATATTTGTTATTAGGGATGTGTGTATGGTCGTAGGTTGGTAGGGGTAGGCATGGGCTATCTTGCTATTTGTCTTTTATCATATTATGCCACATATAGAATCCAAATGGGTGACTCATGTTGGGTTGGTATCCCTATGGTATACTTTGAATTACAGGCTTCAGTAGGACACACAGTCTATTTAGTATGCAGGACAATGAAGATAATAGAAGGAAAAGAGTAGAGAGCCTTCAAAGCACTAAGATCTTCTCTTCCTTCAATTCTGATGAGATTACAGATCACTTTTGAAAAGCCATACTCCTCTGGTTAAATTATGATCCATCCAGAATCATCCCTTTTAGGTGGTGATTTTTTAAGGATCATTTTTGAAATTGGCATTCCATGGTAGAAAAAAGTAGTGTTTATAAACATGTTAATGATGTAATTATGTTTATAAACTTATATTTATAATAGTAGCACTATTTATAAAGAGAAAAATTCATGTTGTGTAAAAATGACAATTTTGGTTCTATTTCTATTCTCTTACACTTCCCTCTTATGTAAAAATTCACCTCCTCATCTCTTTTCATTTAACTTACTAGTGTTGTTTTTGTTAGGTGCTGTTGAGTCGGTTCCAACTCATAGTGGCCCTGTGTACAACAAAACAAAACATTGCGTAGTCCTGCGCCATCCTCACAATCGTTGTTGTGTTTGAGCTCATTGTTGCAGCCACTGGGCCAATCCATCTCGTTGAGGGTCTTCTTTTTCGTGACCCTCTACATGCAAGCCACCGTGACAAACTGATAGATGAGTGGTGGTGAACTTACTTGTGCATGTCCTCAATTTAATTTGTTCTTACTATTTTCCATTTCTATAACTTACTGGGTCTCCTGACCATCTTTCAGCCAGACCTACCGATTTAGGAAATTATCAAAAGAGAAAAACATAGTGCTCTTTCAAGTGACAGAGCTAGGACAAACCACACCCTGTAGTGACTAACTTCATGTTCTTCTTCATAAACTGTTCTCATTCACAAGGTAGCCTGAGACCCATGCTGCCCATTTATGCTCAAATCAAATTTAAAAGTAACTTTCTGGCTTTAATTAAACTCTTCTTACAAAGCTCAGCAACGTGATCTGATTAATACAGGAAATGAGCATCCAACAGAGTCAGTGTAAAGATATTAAACAGATGAAACAAGGTGGAATAATCTCTAAATCTGCAAGGATGAAGTACACAGCACCCTCTGCATATGCTTCTACTCTACGTTTATGCACGTGTGCTCAGAGCGTTCATCCTTCAGAAAGTTTCCTTTGGTGGAAGAACTGGAATTTTCCTGGATAGTTGAAACCAAGTCTAGTTGTTCAGCCGTGACCAGCTAGACTAGTGGCTGTATCTGGCCCCTTCTTACTCAATCATTTTGGCTTAAAGAACCTGGTTCTATTTTGCTTTTCTAGCAAATGAAGGTACACCACCATTTGGAAGGGTTATTTGGACTTTCCCCCTTTTACCTTACTTAGCCTTCCTTCTTTGGGGGTGATAGGCTCACAAACACTATCCACATTTGAACCAATGGCAATAGCCAGTCAGAGAGAACCTGAAATTCTTCATATGGTTGCATTGGTAAAGGCAGCTCTCTTTAGACTAGGAAGTTTAAAAAATGGGCACCAGTTAAGCTTCACAAGGGGAAAGTTCAACCAAAATATATGACTGTTTAGAACCAGGAAAGTGCCTCAACTTCTCATTTGCCTTCAAAAGAAAATAAAAATCCCAATGGAGGAAAAAAGAGAAGGAAATTAAAGTAGGAAAAGAAAACCAATCCAAGCCCTCCGTTTCTGTGTATCTTCTCTAATATTTTTGGACCAGCAGCACAGACA
>NW_004444071.1:2208153-2222715 GCF_000243295.1 Trichechus manatus latirostris | reverse complement strand
ACACAGTCTATTTAGTATGCAGGACAATGAAGATAATAGAAGGAAAAGAGTAGAGAGCCTTCAAAGCACTAAGATCTTCTCTTCCTTCAATTCTGATGAGATTACAGATCACTTTTGAAAAGCCATACTCCTCTGGTTAAATTATGATCCATCCAGAATCATCCCTTTTAGGTGGTGATTTTTTAAGGATCATTTTTGAAATTGGCATTCCATGGTAGAAAAAAGTAGTGTTTATAAACATGTTAATGATGTAATTATGTTTATAAACTTATATTTATAATAGTAGCACTATTTATAAAGAGAAAAATTCATGTTGTGTAAAAATGACAATTTTGGTTCTATTTCTATTCTCTTACACTTCCCTCTTATGTAAAAATTCACCTCCTCATCTCTTTTCATTTAACTTACTAGTGTTGTTTTTGTTAGGTGCTGTTGAGTCGGTTCCAACTCATAGTGGCCCTGTGTACAACAAAACAAAACATTGCGTAGTCCTGCGCCATCCTCACAATCGTTGTTGTGTTTGAGCTCATTGTTGCAGCCACTGGGCCAATCCATCTCGTTGAGGGTCTTCTTTTTCGTGACCCTCTACATGCAAGCCACCGTGACAAACTGATAGATGAGTGGTGGTGAACTTACTTGTGCATGTCCTCAATTTAATTTGTTCTTACTATTTTCCATTTCTATAACTTACTGGGTCTCCTGACCATCTTTCAGCCAGACCTACCGATTTAGGAAATTATCAAAAGAGAAAAACATAGTGCTCTTTCAAGTGACAGAGCTAGGACAAACCACACCCTGTAGTGACTAACTTCATGTTCTTCTTCATAAACTGTTCTCATTCACAAGGTAGCCTGAGACCCACGCTGCCCATTTATGCGCAAACCAAATTTAAAAGTAACTTTCTGGCTTTAATTAAACTCTTCTTACAAAGCTCAGCAACGTGATCTGATTAATACAGGAAATGAGCATCCAACAGAGTCAGTGTAAAGATATTAAACAGATGAAACAAGGTGGAATAATCTCTAAATCTGCAAGGATGAAGTACACAGCACCCTCTGCATATGCTTCTACTCTACGTTTATGCAAGTGTGCTCAGAGCGTTCATCCTTCAGAAAGTTTCCTTTGGTGGAAGAACTGGAATTTTCCTGGATAGTTGAAACCAAGTCTAGTTGTTCAGCCGTGACCAGCTAGACTAGTGGCTGTATCTGGCCCCTTCTTACTCAATCATTTTGGCTTAAAGAACCTGGTTCTATTTTGCTTTTCTAGCAAATGAAGGTACACCACCATTTGGAAGGGTTATTTGGACTTTCCCCCTTTTACCTTACTTAGCCTTCCTTCTTTGGGGGTGATAGGCTCACAAACACTATCCACATTTGAACCAATGGCAATAGCCAGTCAGAGAGAACCTGAAATTCTTCATATGGTTGCATTGGTAAAGGCAGCTCTCTTTAGACTAGGAAGTTTAAAAAATGGGCACCAGTTAAGCTTCACAAGGGGAAAGTTCAACCAAAATATATGACTGTTTAGAACCAGGAAAGTGCCTCAACTTCTCATTTGCCTTCAAAAGAAAATAAAAATCCCAATGGAGGAAAAAAGAGAAGGAAATTAAAGTAGGAAAAGAAAACCAATCCAAGCCCTCCGTTTCTGTGTATCTTCTCTAATATTTTTGGACCAGCAGCACAGACAGCCCAATTGGGGATATTCCCTTGGGGGTGTGTGTGTGTGTGTGTGTGTGTGTGTGTGTGTGTGTGAGAGAGAGAGACAGAAAGAGGGAGAGAGAGAGAGAAATGGAGAGTTTTAACTTTCTTCTTTCAGCAATTCCCCAGTTTGCATAGTGTTCTTGAGGCTTTATATTTAGAATCACTCTTCAAAAAAAATTTAAAAATTTAAAAAAATTTAAAGCAGAGAAGGATTGATTACGTTTTCACCTTTTTGTGAGGCAAATAAGGTAGGCTCAGTAGACACTCGCTAGGCTGCAAACACTGTTAGAAAATGCCATTCAGACTGAGTCGCTGCTCGTTATTCTTATAAGGGAAACCCTAATTCTGATGCACCCCAAAGAATGGGCTGCCCTGACTAAGCAAGTGACACAAGGCAACTGGCTTCTGCTGGATGTTATCTCATTTGGAACACATTTCAAACTTGAGAACAGATTTTTAAATTGGACGTTGAAACCTGCAGACTGTCAGCAAAAGAGGCTGATTCACCGCACAGAACTTATCTTACTCCAAGTTCCAGGCAGAGTTTTTTAAGGAGTAAGTTACCTAAAATGTGTTGCGATACATCAAAGAGAGAAAGAAAAAACTCACAGAATAAGGGGGACACGTGCATCTAAACATCTTTTGGGCTTTAAATATTTGCTTACTTGCATAGGAACTTCTTTAAGAAAGCCATAGTTCAATATAACTTGTGAAATTCCATGGATCTCTGAAACAGTAATTAATTTTTTTCTACAAACATTTCTTCCGTGCTGGGGGTTCTTCATGTGGAAGTTTTTCAGTCATAACTATAGTGGTATCATGTTATTGAGTAAACTAGAGTTAAGGAAGTACAGTCTTGGCAAGGTCAGAAATAAGAAGTTCTTATTTTATAAATGGCAGTGAATTCTTCATTAATTGGCCATTGCTTTCATTGGGAATTATAGAAAAATTACCAAAAGTCTAAACACCCAGAAAACCATGCAAATGCACTTGAATTTCTAAAAGTCCACGAACTGCACAAATGATAGCAATGAAATGATACTGACCTGGCACAAATGTCAAGATAGTGCTTGGAGAACACTGACTGGTCTATAGAGAAAAAGCTGTTAAGTGCATATTATCTTAGATAACAAACTCCAAGATGCAACAGAACTACAGGGAGAAATGCATGGAGTGACCCACTAGAGGTCCCTTCCAACTAAAGACAAGTTTAGATAGTTCAAAGGACACAGCCTTAGTAAGTTAACATTCATGACTGCGAAGCAACTAGGGGGCCAGAAGGAGGGGACCACACATTCCAAATGACTTAGGAAGACACATGTTTTTATGTACAATATTTGGTCACATTTTATCTCTTTTTTAATTACTAGGTGCGACAGTCACTCAATTAGCCCTAATTAGATATTCAGAACTTGTTGTTCCAACTTATTGATATGTTTGCACTAAAGAACTGTCATTTGATGCTCTGTGCCTGTAGCTGTGTTTTCCGGAAATTTTAGCTGTTTCAAGCATCATGCAGCAGTATTTTGCAAGAAAATTTTTTTTTTCTTAAAAAACGAAGCATGCCTGAGAGTAAGTTATAACTTATAAAGCTGATAGAAGTGGTGGGTAGAGAAGGGAAGGTACACATTTCTGATAGCAGAAAACTTGGGTAGAAAATGATTTTGTTTCTATATATTATCTTGGCAGAGTTAACGCGGAGAAATGTAATTGCAATAAATTGGTGTAAAAGCTAGGTAGTAAGAAAAGTCCCTATAGAGATACAAACTTGTCACTTCCTTATAATGGTTGCAAAAGATAATTGTAGAAAAGTACAGTAGAACTAAACCCTTGCCATTTTCCTTCGAAAACGTCCTGCTGCATCTTATGTTTTCCTGAAGAAATTGCTTACGTCCTCTGCTTCAAAAGAATGGCACAGACCATCAGAATAGATGGCAAAAGATCTGCCTTTTAACTTCCCCCAATACCTTCCTAATCGGAATACAAGAAACTGCAAAAGGGGACAAGATACAATCCTGTGTGATTTTATTTTCAGTAAATTGTTGGATTTCTTTGAAGTTTCTGAGCTTTGCATTGAAAATGCGGCCTCTGGCATAAACTTCACCCTCCTACTTATGACATAATGAAGACATGTGCTTGATCGTATCCCCTTTCTTCACACAACTTGTCCAGGTCTCTAACGTAGCAAACACAGAGCCAGTCACACAAGCGTTATTACACAAAGGAGGAGGCTCAAGCTAAATTGGAAGAGATTTTTTTTCCTCCCAGAGTAGAAGCCTAAGGGTTTTCCTTTTCAGGTAAAGCCATCAGCAGGAAAAGAAATGGAATAAGCAACCCTCAGCCACAGTTTACATAAGCATATCTGTTATTAATTCTTAGAACTGTGTATTAACTAGGTCTGTCCCTATGTTCCTCTTCCAACACAGGGAGGAGTTCTGCACCCCCTCTGTAATAAACACCCAGAAAGCCCATGCCGTACATGTGCACCCCTCCAGGGCAGCCATATATGTACACACCAGCCACTCCAGCAACATTCTTGCATGAAAAGACTCTTCTTTCCCACATCATGTGTATCAGTAAGTGACAGTGCAGCTTGGCCTGGATGTGGGATTCAGCCTTAGCATTCTGATCCACCTCTGCATGTGAATAGCACAATTAACATGCCTTTACCAAAAACCAAAAACAAAAACCTGGCAGAGGGAGATAGAGCTATGGCTATCCAGATGATTAAACTTCTTGGTTCTTGAAAGTTCTCAGTAGTTAACTCAGGTGAACAGCCCCTTGCACTGACAGAGACCTGCATTTAACTCCCCAGAAAATATGGATTTTATTGCAGCAATGACAACACTTCTCAATCCACGCTGACCTCTCCAGCATCTCCCACCTACTCTGGTAACTCTGGGCTGAAGAACATCTAACTACAGAAGAAGTAAACTGAGCTCTGCCACTGCTGCAGTACACAACATTGCCAAGTCCCCTTTGATTGAATTCCGGGATTAGCGCATGGGTGTTCCGCCTTTCCTGCAAATGACACCTAAACCCAGGCGCACTAGGTCTGCCCTCCAGCCAGTCCGCGGGCGGCGACATCCCCCAGATTCGTGCCAGCAGTGGAAAAGCGCGAGCGGGCTACGGCTTCCATATGACTTTTCCCTGGACAGTGTGCTCCATTTTCGGAGCCCAATGTTGGACTTTCCTTGCAACCTAAGCAATTCCGCCCTACGTAAGCCGGCAAGCATTGCCCCAAACGTGCAAGCTAACAGTTCTGTTTAGCTCTTTCTCTCGGCCACACCATTTCTTCGGCTTAAGTTTTCTTTTTTGCGTGCATGCACGAGTTTTCAAACTGCCCGATTTTCCACTTTCCCCCTAAAGACAAGGACCGTAACTCAGCCAAAGCAGTCAGCGCACAGACTTTTGTGATGTGGGCAGGTGGGGAGCAATCCAGCCCAAACGGCTCCTCCGGTCCTGCAAGCACCAGCGCCCTTGGTAATTGACCAACAACTTTTCAAATGCAGGATCTCCGGCGGCGCAGAAAAGGTAACGGGCTCCTGCTCGGCGGCCCCGGGACCCGTCCCCGATCCAGCCCCGCGGGGCAGTCTTACCGGAGGCAGAGGAGCGGCGCCTGGGCTTCGTGGGAAGCGGCGCCGGCCCTGGGCAGCGGCAGCAGCGCCCCCTGCGCGCCCGCCCGGCTCGGGCTCGCCCGCTGAGCATCCCTCCTAAGTCGAGCGCGGGGCACCCACCCAGAGCAGACGGCTCTCGCTCGGATTGGCTTCCATCAACGCTCCGGACTGAGAACAAAAAAGCATGCACACTCGCCACCGGAGACCACGGAGACCGAACCCACCTCTGCTCGCCTTCCTGCGCCCGGGAGCCCCAGCAACCCGCCCAGGCTGCTCGCGCCTCTGCCGCCGCCGCTGCGGTCGCCGGCTCCGCCGTTCCTGCTGCCGCGGCTGAAGCTGCAGCTCTCGGGATGGGAAGGTTACGGGCTCGGGAGAGCTGGCTCTTGCGGGCACACACTGATTTGCAAGTGAATGAAGTGGGAGGGAGCAAAGAGAGGAGGACTTTGTTAAAGAGGCCCAGTGCCTGCCCCCGCCTGCCCCCTCCCCTTGACAGAATGACTCCCTGTGTTTGAAGTCCTGAGCGATTCGCTCACTGGAACACTCCCTCAGCCCCAGGCTTTCCCTTGCTTTTTCTTTCTTATTTTTCAGGGGTTAAGGCACACTCAGAACTTGTGTGACCGACTCCGTCTGTTCTCTTCTCGATACTATCAAAATGCACCTTGTGCTATTCTCAGCGATGCTCGGATGTTCTTCTTTCACCGACCAAGCGATTACAATTCCCAGGGACACAGTACCTGGTTGCGCTATCACTTGGCCAGCTTCGTGTTCTAGCACGCATAACATGCATACATAGAAAACAGACCGGGTCTCCTGAGATAACAATACCGATGGCTTTGCTTTACAATGTAAACAGGCATTCTCCAGACGCGAGCAGACATAGAGTCATACATGTCTTTCCTTCTCTCCTTCCAAGAAAACATGATTTTACATAGCCTCATGATCTCTGTTACTCTTTGGGAGTAACCCCGGGATGTCGTAGCATGAAGCCGCGCTTCCCAGGGCTTGCAGAAATGCTCAGAACCCCGACCCTCCAGGCTGGCCAATGTCTTATGGCTGATTCCATCTTTCTAAATGAGTAAATGCAATAATACAAGACTTGCAGAACCGGGGTGTATAGTGATATTCAAAGTCTGCTTAACATTTTGAGATCTTTTGGGAAAGTTATCCAAGTAGTGTAACCTCCAAATTAAATTCTTTGGTACACATAGCTGTTAGAATGGCTATATTTACAGTAAAAAAGAAGTAATTTCTGATATGCTGGAACTAAGCTGCAAAAATCTTAAACATGTCAAAATGTTATTAACTGAGAGTAATGATTTTCTACATAGGAGATGTAGACATGATGGAGCCAGGCATTGTTGAATTAGGAATATTAAATCTAATTACCACAGTGATTGCACCCGGGATCAGCAGCATCCGAAAACAGCTGTTTGGGTCTGCAGCAAGTTCTCAGGGAAATTCCCATTGCATGGTGCTCTAAAAAAAATATTCCAGGCTACTTGGCCTCTGAGTGGTTAAACTCCACATTCCCTGGTTGGAGGTTGGTGTCGGTTTGTAACTGAGCTTTTACTAGAATATCTTTTGTTTCCCCAACAGCAGTTCAGGCAGTTAAATAAAGCCAAAATCAAAGTATTTCCACTAGGCGGTCAGTGCTTCAAAGAAGTGTGCATGGATATGGTTTTAGCACAGATGTTCCACACATGCAAAATGGGAAGACTTTGAGTTTCTTGACTGAAAAGACCTTCCCCTAAAGAAGAGTTGCCACCAATTTTTTTTTTAAAGAGGCTGAACATTTTCTCTTCGTGCAGCTATTTAAACACTTACGGAGCAAGGACAGAGAAGAAAGCTGCTTCTGACACCATAGTATGTTCCTCAGATTATGATGTTCTTAAACACATTTAATTTGAAATACCAACTCCTTATGTTTGTACAGTCCTTTACTGCTTGTAAAGCACTTTCATGGACTATTGTATTTAATTCTTCTTTAATAAGTGTTGTGATTTCCCCCCCATTAGGACAGAGAAAACAGATTGAAGTAAAGACAGCAGAGGTTAAACAGCATGTCCAAGACAATGTATCTGTTAAGTAGAAGAGAAAAAAATATGACTCATGAAACTGTATTCAGGTGTGTATGTGTAAATACAGACCCACGTATTCTATATGTACATATATGCATATGAATGTATGTATATATTAATACATTAATACATGCACACACAATATATAAGCATGCCAATAAAAATAAGCCACATTTTAAGACTACTTTTAGCAGAAAGATATGCAAATAGACTTATCTCTATGGTAAAAGTGAGATGATAGTGAAGTTGATGTCTACCTGCTGAACCAGTTAACATCGCACAAAGGAAATCTCTAATTGTTTACAATATACTATTCTTCCAACCTCATTAAGCCACGTATCAAATGTGGTTAACACAACTACTTTTTATTAAGACCGGCTAAACAATCAATTGCGTTTGAACAGTGCCAGTAGCAGCATTAAGTTATATAAAGGATAGCGCTTTTATGCTGGAGTCCCTGGGTGGCTCAAATGGTTAATGTGTTGGCTGCTAACTGGAAGGTTGGCGGTTTGAATCTACCCAGACGTGCCTCAGAAAATAGACCTGGTTAAACTACTTCTGAAAAAATCAGCCATTTAAAACCCTATGGAGCTAACAACAAAAAGACAACCCAACCATAAAATGGGCAAAGGACTTGAATAGACATTTCACCAAAAAGGACATTCAAATGGCCACCAAACACATGAAAGGATGCTCAGCATCATTAGACATCAGAGAGCTGCAAATCAAAACCACAATGAGAAACCATTTCACTCCTACAACGATGGCTAAAAATAACAACAACAACAACAAAAACAGAAAATAACGAATGTTGGCAAGGATATGGGGAGATTGGAACACTTACCCATTGCTGGTGGGAATGCAGAATGGTACAGCCATTGTGGAAAAGAGTGTGGTGATTCCTCAAAAAACTAAAAATAGAACTACCATATGACCTAGCAATTCCACTCCTAGGTATATACCCAAAAGACTTTAAAGCAGAGACTCAAATAGAGACTTGTACACCAATGTTCACTGTAGCACTATTCAGAATAACCCAAAGGTTGAAACAACCTAAATGCCCATCAACAGATGAATAGATAAACAAAATGTTGTACATACATATAATGGAATACTATCAGCCAGTAGGAGAAATGAAGTCTTGATACATGCTACAATATGGATGGATCTGGAAGACATTATGCTGAGTGAAATAAGTCAATCATGAAAGGATGAATATTATATGACCTCACTTATATAAAAAGACAAGAAAAGGGAAACATATACAGAACAAAGTTTATTAGTGGTTACCAGGGATAGGAGGGAGGGGGAAAGAGAGGATTAATAGTGATGGAAAAATCACATTGATTAAGAGTAGGGTTGCAAAGCTGGTTACTGTAATTGCTGTCATTAAGTTGTACACCTGTAAAAAGTTGAACTGCCAAAAGTTGTGTGATAAATATATTTATAATAATGACCAAAAAAAAAAAAAAAAAAAAGAGTAGCTGCTGAGGCTGCTTATGTACAGCCAAAAACCTCATGGGATTTGGTTCCTTGGTTTGGAGGTTTAGGGTAATGGTTTCATGGGACATGCCAGTTAGTTGGCCTAATAATATGTTTAGTGCTTCTGTTCTACCTCCTGTTTCTTTGTGTAGTGCCTGGGGTCTTCAAAGCTTGCAAATGGCCATCCAAGACACAATAGTTGGTCTCCATTCGCCTGGAATAACAGAGGAAGAAGGAACGTCAGGAATAGAAGGAGGATATGGAATGTGTTGGTAATTGTTTCCATGAACAACTGCCTCCTTTGCAATGAGACCAGGAGAACTGGATGGTGCCTGGCTACCATTACTGAACATTTTGATCAAGGATTCCATAGCAGAATCTTGATGAAAAGGGGGAAAATGCAGAACAGACTTTCAAATCTCATGGATTCCAGACTTCCTGGAGCCATGAAGGTTGGATGACCCCTTGAAACTATTGCCCAGAGGTAATCTTTAAACCTTAAACTGAAAGTATCCCCTGAAGTCTTTTTTAAATCAAACAATAATTTAGCTTAACTATTAAAAATGTGTGCCCTTATTCACAATACAAAAAGGTGGAAACAACCTAAGTGCCCATCAACAGATGAATGGATTAACAAACTGTGGTACATACACACAATGGAGTACTTACACAATGATAAAGAATAATGACGAATCCATGAAATGTCTCACAACATGGATGAATTTGGAGGACATTTTGCTGAGTGAAATAAGTCAATCACAAAATTACAAATATTGTATGAGACCACTCTTATACAGTAACAACAAAAGGTTTACACACAGAAAAAAAAAAAAAAGAAAGAAATTCTTTGATAGTTACAATGGATGAGTGGGGGAGAGAGGGAAAATTACAAAATAGATAGTAGACATGTGTGTTTATATTGGTGAAGGGAAAGGCAATACATAATATGGGAGAAGTCAGCACAACATGACAAGGCAAGAGAGGACACTGAGAAGAATGCAGGTATTAAAAGCAACTACAGTAACTAGTATAGCATAGGCAATCCTGAAACAATAGTACTAACAACAATAATTTGTTTCTCCTTCCCTGGAGAAGGACATCATGCTTGGTAAAGTAGAGGGGCAGTGAAAAAGAGAAAGACTCTCAACAAGATGGATTGACACAGTGTCTGCAACAATGGGCTCAAGCATGACAACAGTCATGAGGATGGTGCAGGACTGGGCAGTGTTTTGTTCTGTTGTACATAATGTCGCTATGAGTCAGAACCTACTCAATGGCACCTGAAAACAACAACAATTTATGAATGGATATATAGATTGATAAATATGCCAAGAGGTGTGGGAGGGTGCAAGGGAGCACATCCACCAGCAGATACAAGTTTGATGGTGGCTATTTCTAAATATATGACTGCAGGTTCTTCTTATATGTTAATATAGACAATAGAGCCCACAAGTGGCACAGTCAGAGAAACCTGGTAGACATAACCAAACATCTCATGGGATGAAGTTCATAGGCTCAAAGGCAAAGGACCATAGACTTGGGAGCCATCTATGTCAATTGGCATGACATAGTTCATGAAGACAATGTTCTATATTATACTTTGGTGAGTAGCATCTGGGGTCTTGAAAGTTTATGAGCGGCCATCTAAGATACAACTATTGGTCTCTTCAAGTATGGAGCAAAGGAGAATGAAAAAACCCAAAGACTCAATTGAGCAAATGAGCCCAAAGGACTAATGGACCATATGTACCACAACCTACATGACCCCCAGACCAGAAGAACTAGATGGTGCCCAGCTACCACTACCAATCATGCTGACTGGGATCACAACACAGGGTCCAGGACAGAGCAGGAGAAAAATGTAAAACAAAAAATCAAATTCACAAAAAAGACCAGACTTACTGGTCTGACAGAGACTAGAGGAACCCCCAAGACTATGGCCCTAAGACACCCTTCTGACCTGGAACTGAAGCCATTCCTGGAGACCACCTTCCAGCCAAACAATAGGCAAGCTCACAAAATAATAACACCTGAGAGGAAAGTGTTCCTTAGAACAATCAATTACACAAGATCAACAGGGCAATATTGGCCCAAAAGCAAAGATGAGAAGGCAGGACGGGGTAGAAAATCAGGACGAAATGAAACGGGGAGCTCAGCATGGACATGGGAAGAGTGCTGACACATTGTGGGGAATGAAGCCAAGGCCGTGAAACACTTTACGTACAAACTACTGAAGAGGAATCTAATTGACTCTGTAAACTTTCACATAATGCACAATAAAATTTAAAAACAAAAAAAAAAAGCCCGCCTTGAGCATTATGCTCTTTTCTAAACTATCTATATGGGATCACATTGACAACAGTGACTTGAAAGATTAGATAGGAAGCTTAGTGGGCAGAGAATTTATGTTAATGAGGGAGGAACAACTCAGTAAAGGAGAGTGAGAATGGTTACACAACTCAGTGTGGTTAATGTCCCTAAATGGTATATGCAGAAACTGTTGAATTGATTATGTTTTGCTGTGTATATTCTCAACAACAACAACAACCAAAAACCCTATGGAGCACAAGTCTACTCTGACACACATGGGGTTCCCATGAGTCAGAACTGATTTGATGGTAACTGGTACTTTTATGTTAAAAAGGGTTTTATGTGATTTTTGAGGATTTCTAGCAACATTTACCATAATAATCATTCATTTAAATTACACAATTGATATAAATATTCAGCATTCTTTTATTCTCATTTCAGACATAAAGTACTGAGAGTTACTAAGGTTAAGTGGTTACCTGGTGTCACATAAGTACCATTTCCAGTTCATTCTCTGGCACACCAAAACATGTTGGGTGGGTTAGGGCTTTTTAGTGGCAAGTAACAGAAGCCAATCAGAGACAGTTGAACAAACGAGTGGTGTCTTTGTTATCATGGCATAAGGTTTTCTCATGAAACTCAAGTGTGAAAATTCTGCAGGCCTCTGGAAAGGCCCGGTCGCAGGCAGTGACAACCCACCAGCACTCTGCCTTTAGCGCTGGTTTCTTCTCCTCACTGTCCTTCTGTTTTGTCTCTCTGCACACTGGCTTCCTCTTTCCTTCTATCCATATTGCAGAGGGGTACCACCCACAGTTCCAGAGCTCATCTGTTGGAAAGCGAGTAAGCTTCACTTTCTGTTCAATTACCAGTTTCTCGGGAAAGCAGCTCTGATTGGCCCTGGTTCAGTCAGGTGCTCTGTTCACTTGACCAATCACCTGGGGCCGCGGCTGGAGGGGGAGGAGTTAGCGGGATCACTTAGCACAGTCTGGCATCCCCAGATGCAAATGAGATGGAACTGGGAAAACATTCCAAAGACTGGCACATTCTACATACATATTCTCTTGTTTTGTTTATAGTTTGGTATGGCTGAAACATCTCATCACTTTTTAGGCTACTTCATGATTTTATATGCTTCAGTCAAAATTACTTGTAAAAAAACTCAAAAATCAAACCTGTTGCAGTCGAGTTGACTCTGACTCATAAATTACTTGTACTTCTCTCCTTTTAAAGCTTGCAAAGTTTCCACTTTAAAAAAAAAAAACAAAAAACTGCTTCATAGACTATTACTGAGGATATTAATTTTGATGAGAGATTTTTCAACTTCCACTAAATCTCTCTTCAGATGATTAAGAGGCTATCTTATCCTTATAATGGGGATGCATATAAATAAATAACTATAAGTTCCCTGGCTTTCTTTTCAATAATATACATCTGTATGCAATGATTATCTGATAAAAACATTTTGTAAGATTATCAACAATCATTCTTGATTAGAAGAAAAGAGTTCACTTTTAAGACCATGTGCCTAATTAAGAATCTTGGCATTGGGGGTTTTTGATACAAGCAATCCAAGCTTCCATCTAAAATTCACCCCGAATGTGTTGCTGCTGGATAAAGTCCACACATTACTGGGCTTATTACTTATCATGGTGTACTCAAGTGTAGAGATTTCATCCAAGGATGAATGCCCATCTCCCACCTCTGCCCAGTGGTGTGTCCCCAGAATGCGAGCTGCTAGACACACATGCACACACACACACACACACACACACACACACACACACACGCACACACCAGTGTTTAAGGGAGAAAAATGCTGTAACTACTCTGAGTGTTATTGAACTGAGACAAAGGAGACAGGAAACCTCAATGGAATTCTCCTTTTGTGAAAGCCGTAGACATCTCAATATAAGCTAAAATAAATTCACACAAACTTCCTAACACTGGGAGAATTTCCAATACTGTATTTAAAGTGGATTGGTTCCCAGGATGCATTAAGATGTTTGCCTCTTGATCATTATATTTGAGTCATCACTATAGGTAGATTGCAATGGCCAGGAGATTTCCAAATGAGATAAATGCACAGCAGCAAAATCTTGTTGACCTGCACAGACATCTTAGTACTTGGGGCATTTCAGGGTAGGCAGAGTGAACTTTAATTGTGCTGGATTCTTTTTACATTTTACTTACTGCCTTGTGCTAGAATATAAATTTGCTATGATCGGATATATACAGGTAAAATTTGGTAGCCTGGGAATCAAAATTGTAATCTGGCAATGAAGGGCTATGTCCTGTTTAAAAGAAACCGTTCCATTAGGGCGATATGTGATGTATCAGGATATTCTCCTAAATACCTGATGTGGACTAGACGAAGCAGAAAATCCTACACTTGCCTTCAGAGGAAAAAATGATTCTCCTCTCCTACCACCCTTATTCCTAATTCAGAAGAATTCGATGGGAAGAGTGGCAGGCTAGAGTGGGAAAGACAATACGATAGTATGTGTTCAAAAATATTTTGAGATTTTATAGATTGTGAGAACATAAAAATTTCAGTGTATCATGGCTGTCAAAAAGAAGATAAAGACAAAGAGAAAAAGAAAGGAAGAAGAAGATCCTGTTACCCTCTGTATAGATATAAGTATTCTCTTTAGAAAAGGCCAGACCTCACCCTGGAGTCCTTTGTTCCTCTTTGGGTATTATCTGCTAAATACTCTTTGCTGCTTTTGCTTCTTTTCTTGTATTTCCATTTGTAAAACACCTATAGCACTTAAGCTAGACCCCATTATTTACGCTCTCCTTTTCCTGTACTAGACTGTTGTTGATGTTATCAGGTTGTCACAGTAATCCTATGAACAACAGAATGAAACACTGCCTGGTCCTGAGCCATCCTCACAATCCTTGTGCTTGAGCCCATCGTTGCAGCCACTGTGTCAATTCATCTTGTTGAGGGTCTTCCTCTTTTTTGCTGACTCTCTACCAAGCATGATGTCCTTCTCCAGGGACTGATCCCTTCTGATAACATGACCAAAGTATGTGAGATGTAGTCTCACCATCTTTGCTTCTAAGGGTCATTCTGGCTGTACTTCTTCCAAGATAGATTTGTTCATTCTTTTGGCAGTCCATGAATGGTATATTCAATATTCTTCACCAACACCATAATTCAAAGGTGTCTGTTCTAGAGTATACTAGACTGTATATCCATTGAATTATTGAAGGCAGAACATTTATTTATTTTGGTCATCATTTTATTGCTGGTGCTTGAAAAGTGCTTGGTGTTTGCACGGATGAGGAAGTGGAGATTCAGATAAACTAGAATGAATTCAGAAGGCTGAGGAAACTGGAGACGGTTCATAGCTAAAATAATAAGGCTGGAGA
>NW_004444071.1:2202831-2208053 GCF_000243295.1 Trichechus manatus latirostris | reverse complement strand
CAACTAGGATCAACTGGTAAAGCCACTAGATGATCTAGCACTTTGTTGATTCTAAAACATCTGTATTTTCATATTTTAACATCTCAGAAATCTTAATGTCTCTTACAATTGATGAGATAAGAAAGCATCTTGTCATAATATAATTGATATTGTCTCTTCTTACTAAAACCCATTGCCGTCGAGTCGATTCTGACTCATAGCGACCCAATAGGATAGAGTAGAACTGCCCCCACAGGGTTTCCAAAGAGTGGCTGATGGATTCAAACTGCCAACCTTTTGGTTAACAGCCATAGCTCTTAACCACTGTGCCACCAGAGTTCTTCTTTCTTAGTAACACATAAAGTAATGATACAATTTACTACCATTGACATCTAATACCTGATGACATGCAGATGGTAGTTTCAGCTCAACATATGGAAAGATTTTTAAACTATTAGTGCTGTTCAAGATGAAAGGTGCCGGCACCTTCAGGATAGAAATGAGTCCCATACCTGAAGACATTCAATCACAAACTGGACAGACACTTGCTATAAATGAGCTGCAGCATCAGACTTGGGGTTGAATGACCTTTTTACATCTTCACCAAACTCCAGGTTCTGAATTTGGATCCACTTGTCTTATTTTTGCAGATGAGAAAATAAGGCTCACATAGATTAAGTCTTTGTCCAAAGTCATACATCTCATTAGAAGCAGCGACTGGACCATTTATTCCTCCCACTGCCAGTCTCAAGCTACTTTCATTTACCGTTTTTCATTGTTTTCTCTTCTGCTCAAAGTATGGAAATGGGTACATCCGATATTTTGATAAGAGCAATGGTGGTATTGTTAGGTGCCATCAAGCTGGCTCCAACTCATAGCCACCCTATGTAGAAGAGAATGAAACACTGCCCGGTCCTGCATCATCCTCACAATCTTTGCTATGTTTGAGCCTAGTGTTGCAGCCACTGTGTCTATCCATCTCGTGGAGGATCTTCTTCTTTTTCAGTGATGCTCTACTTTACCAAGCATGATGTCTTTTTCTATCAATGGGTCTTTTCCGATGCTGTGTCCAAAGTAAGTGAGCTGAAATTTTGCCATCCTTGCTTCTAAGGAGCATTCTGGTTGTACAGTAATACCTGTGAAAGCTGGAACCTGTGTAAGGTGGAAACCTGTCAGAGAAGGAAAGCTCAGATATTTTCCCCTAGAATGAGTGATAGAGTAGTGGTAAGATTGCACCCTATCAAAGGCAGAAAACTTGCAAGACCCAGAAAAACAATTAGTCCCATCGAGTTCCAGCTCTCACAACTTTTCACTGTATTTCTCCTAAGACTGATTTGTTTGTTCTTCTGGCAGTCCGCAGTATTCAATATTCTTTGCCAACACCACAATTTGTTAGGGAACTAATACAGTAGCAACATTTATCTAACACTTATTATGTGCCAGGCAATATGTTAAAAGTGCTTGTTCATATGACTTCTTTTGATTCTCTCAACAACTCTTTGAAGTATTTACTCTTAACATGACACTTTTACAGATGAGGCAATGGAGCGTTAGAGTTTAAGCACCATGCTGAGATCACACATGGGAGCGGCACATGCTTTTACCCATCAACTGTATCGCTGCCCCTTGCTAATAGCCTATATTATGGAGCACTTTTTGGTTTATAAAATGCTTCATGTTCATTACTGCTTTGTGTCTTTACCACAATTCTCTATAGTAGAGGGCGTGTGTAGTATTGGCCTTTGTGTTTTCAGGCAGGGACAGGCAAAGCTCCGAGGAGTTAAGTGTCCTACAGGCTCTACAGACCGAAATTTGGCAGAATGTATTTTAGAAACAAGAGTATTTTAACTTTGACTTTTAGAATCAGAATCTGGGGAGGGGAAGAAAATTTCTACTTCCTGAGCTCTTGGTTTTGAGAAGCTTGTAATTATAGTCTAGTTGTCTCTAACTTAAAAACAAGACCCTAAAATTCTCAGGAAACTTGGAACTTAAAAGTTTTTTTTTTTTTTTTAAATTTTTTAGATTGTACTTTAGATGAAAGTTTACAGAACAAATAGTTTCTCATTAAACGGTTAGTATACATATTGTTTTATGACAATGATTAACAACCCCATGACATGTCAGTACTATCCTTTCTCAGCCTTGGGTTCCCTATTACCAGCTTTCCTGTCCCTTCCTGCATTCTAGTCCTTGTCCCTGGACTGTTGTACCCCATTAGTCTCATTTTGTTTTATGGGCTGTCTAATCTTTGGCTGAAGGGTGAACCTTGGGAGTGACTTCATTACTGAGCTACAAGGGTGTCCGGGGGCCATACGCTCAGGTTTTCTCCAGTCTCTGTCAGGCCAATAAGTCTGTTTTTTTTTTTTTTTTTTTTTTTGTGAGTTAGAATTCTATTCTACATTTTTTCTCCAGCTCTGTCTGGGATCCTCTGTTGTGATCTCGGTCAGGTTAAAAGTTTTGAACACCAACAATAATCACATCATTTTGTGCCTGTTACCTCACAACTGGATCTATAAGTAACATAATGATAAATGGAGAAAAGATTAAAGTTGTCAAGGATTTCGTTTTACTTGGATCCACAATCAACACCCATGCAAGCAGCAATCAAGAAATCAAAAGATGCATTGCATTTGGCAAATCTGCAAAAGACCTCATTAAAGTGTTGACTAAGACTAAGGTGTGCCTGACCCAAGCCATGGTATTTTCAATTGCATCATATGCATGGGAAGGCTGGACAATGAATAAGGAAGACCAGAGAAGAGTTGATGCCTTTGAATTGTGATGTTGGCAAAGAATATTGAATATACCATGGACTGCCAGAAGACCGAACAAATCCGTCTTGGAGAAAGTACAACTGGAATGCTCCTTAGAAGCAGGGATGGCAAGACTTTGTCTCACATACTTTGGGCATGTTATCAGGAAGGATCAGTCCCCGGAGAAGGACATCATGCTTGGTAAAGGAGAAGGTCGGCAAGAAAGAGGAAGACCATCAATGAGATGGATTGACACAGTGGCTGCAACAATGGACTCAAGCATAACGATGATTGTGAGGATGGTGCAGGACCGGTAGTGTTTTGTTTTGTTTTACTTAGGGTTGCTATGAGTCGGAGTTGACTAGAGGGCACCTAACAACAACAGCCATGGGTCAGGAACCACCAAGCAAATGAAACCAGACTATGGAGAGTGGAACTGCTCCATAGGATTTTCTTGGCTGTAATCTTTACAGAAACATTGCCAGGCCCCTCTTCTGTGGTCTTGCTGGTTGGGTCTAACTGTCAGCCTTTAGGTTTGTAGTCAAGATCAAACCGTTTGTGCCACCGAAGGACATAATTACACCATTTGTTGAGTGCCTATCACGTGTCAGGGAACCACAGTCAATGCTTTATGTGTTACCTTGTTGGATTCCCATGATGATTTCCCAAAGTCAATATTCATCTCATTTTACATACGAGGCTCATGTACCTCAAGGAGATTAAATAATTTGCCCAAAGTCACACAGCCATCAAGAGGATGGGCCTGAAACCCAATCTTAAATATGATTGAGCTCAATGTACTTAATGAGGTTCAAAATATCACATTTGTTTGAAACGTGGTAGGATTTTTTTAACTCTTAGACATAAATATGACCCAAGTTATAATTAAACTTGTTGCTGTCAAGTCAATTTCAACTCACAGTGACCCTATAGGACAGAGTAGAACTGCTCTCTAGGGTTTCCGAGGATCAGCTGGTGGATTCAAACAGCTGACCTTTTGATCAGCAAACAAGCTCTTAACCACTACGCCACCAGGGCTCCAAGTTGCGATTGGCAGGGAGAAAAGCCTGTGGCTTTATGTGGAAGTGAGGAAGCGTGTGCAGTAGGAGAGGAGGACATGGTTTCTGATGGACTGCTGCTTATTTGGCGGGAATATGATAATTTTTTAGTGAAGAATAAGGACAGAGCAGGAGTCCCTGGGTGATGCAAATGGTTAATGCTTTCAGCCACTAACCTTCTGTTATAGGTTCAAGTCCATCTAGAGACACCTTGGAAGAAAGGTCTGGCAATCTATTTCCAGAAAATTAGACATTGAAAACTTTACGGAGCACAGTTCTACTCTGATATGCATGGGGTCACCTGAATAAGAACTGACTAGATGGCAACTGGTTAAGGAATAATTATCCTATGGTGCCACAAAATGGGGCAGTTACCCTGAGGAGTTGGAGCCCAAAACAAAATCGAGCAATTTACGCTTCATCTATTAGTGTTCCCATCACTGCCTGTACTAGGGAGTGGAAACTTTCTGCCTCCCACCTGATCCTCTCCGTTTAGCCCTTTGTTTTTTAAGATTCACTTTACTTTTTGTTAATTTTCGTATGATGTTATTTGTTTAATAACAGAAGGAGAAAGAAACACAAAGACTGCCTTTCCTCAGTCTCCTTCAGCCCTTTCAAGAAGTTGCTAAAAAAAAATTCTGAGAAAATTGTGTGGCAGTTCAAAATTAAACTGATGATCCTTCTTCAAAGGGTTTCATTTTTAAAAAGTGATGACTCACATAAAATTAGACCAAGGCATAGTACGATGTTATATGCCCCAGCGTGGGTTCTTTCTCTTGTTGATTTTTTTTTTTTTAAATCTGTGACACTTTGTCCATGAGGATTTGGGATAAGTACATGCAAGTTATATTGTGTGCTTAAAGGTAGTAGTTTCATTTGTTATTTTTGTGTGTGTGTTTATTTACAAATGTATGTAGCCTTGATCTAAGTTTTATTGAAAAAACATCATTTTTGCAGAGAAAACTAGTAGATTCTTGAAGTGTATTTGTTTCTTGCTTCTGTTTAGCAGACCTATCTCCCCCACCCTCATCATATGCCACACCCTAGCTCCTTCTCCCAGGCTTTCCCATGAAATACTAAATGAGACAAAATGGTAAGATTTGTATCATCTGCATAAATATCATGAGACTCCATTTAACTATGACATTCTAGTTTAATCCTTCATTAGTTAGTTCTTCTCCCCCCCTTTTCTTCTCCCCTGCTTGGAGCATCTAAAAAACACCAGTTGCCATTGAGTCAATTCCAACTCATGGCGACTCCATGTGCGTCAGAGTAGAACTGCGCTCCATAGGGTTTTCAATGGCTGGTTTGTTGGGAAGTATGTCGCCAGGCCCTTCTTCCCAGGAGCCTCTGGGTGAGCTCCAACCCGCAACCTTTCGATTAGCAGTTAAGCACATTAACCGTCTGTACCACCCAGGGACTCCTGCAACAT
>NW_004444071.1:2186026-2202731 GCF_000243295.1 Trichechus manatus latirostris | reverse complement strand
AGTAGATTCTTGAAGTGTATTTGTTTCTTGCTTCTGTTTAGCAGACCTATCTCCCCCACCCTCATCATATGCCACACCCTAGCTCCTTCTCCCAGGCTTTCCCATGAAATACTAAATGAGACAAAATGGTAAGATTTGTATCATCTGCATAAATATCATGAGACTCCATTTAACTATGACATTCTAGTTTAATCCTTCATTAGTTAGTTCTTCTCCCCCCCTTTTCTTCTCCCCTGCTTGGAGCATCTAAAAAACACCAGTTGCCATTGAGTCAATTCCAACTCATGGCGACTCCATGTGCGTCAGAGTAGAACTGCGCTCCATAGGGTTTTCAATGGCTGGTTTGTTGGGAAGTATGTCGCCAGGCCCTTCTTCCCAGGAGCCTCTGGGTGAGCTCCAACCCGCAACCTTTCGATTAGCAGTTAAGCACATTAACCGTCTGTACCACCCAGGGACTCCTGCAACATTTAGACTACTCAAAAAGAAAATAATTACGTGATTATGATACCAGAGACAGGTAGTTACAGTGTGTCTTGCTAAATAATTTTTGGACACGTATCTTATTCTGCTAGCATTCATATGGCCCGTGATTACAAACATGCAGAGTTCTTGAAGATTGATTCAACATTAAAAACACAGCATCCTTTTGCATTTCTAAATGAAAATCATTAGAAGAGGCTATTAAAGATGGCAAGAGAGTATATAGCCTATCGGATGAGACGTTTGAATTCAGATTTTTCTGGTACAAGTTATTATGGTGGCAATCATGTGAGAAATATTATTTAGTTCACACCTCCTTTGAATCCCCCTGCATCTTGTTGCCTCTGTGGCAGTTTTTTACTAAAAAGTTACAGTGACTTCAGTGTAATTTTGTGATAAGCTGAATTCTTCACAGCTGGATCCTTCTCTGACTTTATAGAGAAAATCATTGCTGTTGAGCGGAGCACAGGTTGCTAGTTGCTCTGCTGGACCTGGCATTCGACCCAAATGCCTCGTATTTATTCCTTGCTGCTTGGTGACTTCGTTTGATTGCCCATCTGATGCAGGGGTCTGAATACAGACTGAGGTGGTATAACATTTTGGGGTTCAAAATCCAAAAACAGAGCTTAGTGAGCTGGATCTTCCCATAAAGCAGCTTTGACACTTTGTGGTTCGCCCTCTTGGATTTGAGACTGATTCAAAGACGTTGATGGGTTTTAGAGGCTGGCCTCTTGGGACGTGGCAGCTTGCCATGATGCCATCAGTTTAGACTTATGATTGCAGAGAATTCTCATGAAGCAGATGGCTACTAACCACAATATTAATATTATTTTGCTTTGTAAATTTAAGGGAAAAAATAATTCCCACAGTTGCAAGGGAAAACCTCATTTGGATTCTGTACAGAATGATCTGCAACAGAAATAACATGCTGTCAGGACCTGTTTTATATGCTTTCATTATCAATGACAAATTGTGATATTAATTCTATAGCAAATTTCTGCTTGGGATTTTAGTATTTCTCTCAGCCATTTCCTCTTTCTGCATAGCTAGGTGTAGAATAAAATGCTATGAATTTTACCTTGGCGGGATCGACAGCTGGATTTAAATGTTACCTCAGAAATTTGCTTAGAGATACTATGTTTATAAATTTGAAGAGTGGCTATTCTTTGACAGGATCTGGAATGAAGTGCAGGTTTCTGGTAATTGCTTAGCTAATCCAGGTAGCAGAGACACTTCTGCCTGGATTCCCCCAATAAAGTAGCCAAAGCAAGAGAAATTTACTTCTGTTTGAATTAGCCAGGTAATTATTTTTGTGCTGTGCTCTGTTTTGCTGATGGCATTCTGGTTTGATGCATTGGGAGAGATGGTTACAGTCAAGTTCATGCTGATGGAGATGCTGTCCTGTGATCTGTGTAATTCAGGCATGAGAATGCCAATCATTGTTTTGTTTTGATCAATGTTCTAGACCTTCTCTAATGTTATTTTCAGGATAACTCACAAAGAAAGGTAACTTAGGAATGACTAATACTAGGCCATAAGGGAGTTTAGCATGACTATGCCTCAGGCACAATAATTTTAAAATTTAGAACAGGAGGTTGACATGGAATACTTGGCAGCAGTGTACACCCATTTCCCATTCACCTCTCAAACATTCTTGAAGCTGAATCATTGAGATTCTTTGTGCATAGTGTTTTTGACCAGGGCAGATATTTGGAAATGGTTTTTCAACTGTTTTTTGTTTTTTTGTTTTTTTACTTCTTATTGTTGTGATAGTCTTAAAAAATAATGTAAAAGAGGAGAGAAAAAATCCAACTATTTTTTTTTTTTTGGATTTAGTAAACTAGTAAGAGTTCCCAGGTAGTGCAAATGGTCGACACCCTTGCCTGCTAAACGAAAGGTTGGAAGTTCGAATCTGCTCAGATGTGCCTCGAATGAAAGGCCTGATGATCTACTTCTCAAAAATCAGCCATTAAAAACCTTATGTTCATTGCAACACTATACACAATAGCCAAAAGATGGAAACAATCTAAGTGCCCATCAATGGATGAATGGATAGACAAAATGTGACACATATATACAAAGGAATTCTACACAGTCATAAAGAAAGATGAGTTCCCAAAACTTCTTGGAACACAGATGAACCCGGAGGACATTATGCAGAGAAAAATAAGTCAATCACAAAAGGACAAATAATGTATGATTTCACTTTTATAAAATGTTAAGAACAGCTGTATGATACAGAGATCAACATTCATTGGTGGGTACCAGGTATGGGAGTGATGGTGAGGGGGATTTACTCTCCAGACAGCCCAAAAAAAAAAAAAAAAATTCCAAATCTGTTGCTATGGAGTTGATTCTGACTCATAGTGACCCTACAGGACACAGTAGAACTGTCTCATAGGTTTTCCAAAGTTGTAATCTTTATAGAAGTAGACTGTCAAGTATTTCTCCTACAGAGGGGATGGTGGGTTCAAACTGTTGTCCTTTTGGTTAGCAGCTGAGTACTTAATCACTGCGCCACCAGACAGTAATCACTTTTTATTTATGGTGATGGGAAAGGTAGCTCCGAATGTGGGAGAAGTGTGCACCGAACACCAACAACAACAACACAGGTCAAATACTGTACCCTGGGAACGCGCGGCTGTTAAATCATCAGATGACTCTGGCAGATAGATACTGTGAGAATTTTACCCAGGGTGAGAACTTATTTACTTCTTGAATTATAACTATCTTTATGTTTCTGATACTGAGGAAAATATTTTGAAGGCAAATTCACTCAGCTTATTTCAGTTCCATGGAACAGGTGCCTGAATTTCATTTTCTACCTTCTCAGGGAGTAAAAATCTTCTAAACTTGATGTGGAGTCCCTGGGTGGTGCAAATGATTAATGTGCTCACTTGCTAATCGAAAGTTTGGAGATTAGAGTCTACTCACATGTGTCTCAGAAGAATGGTTTGGCACTCTACTTTTGAAATATCAGGTGTTGAAAACACTATGGAGCACAGTTCTACTCCGCACTATGAGTCAGAACGACTTGATGGAAAAACTTGACGTACCGGAAACTTCAATCCACGTGCTAGCTGCAGCTGATGAATTGTTGGTCACTCTTTTTGACTAGGTGACAAGCTTGCTGAGCTAATGATTTTGCAATTGCAAAATAAACGTTGCAATTAGATGACATTTAGTTTTATGCAAGAGGAACTCAAGGATGATTGTCAATGTGGGATAAGTTAGACAGGGAAATTATATATACATGAAATTCCAGCTAATAAGTACCTATATAGGGATCCACGCTTTTGGTTAGTCATAGTAATAGAGAAGAAAAGAGAGCTGCTATAGCGGTGAAAGAGAAGCTGAGGCTACAGCAAGTATGGAAATCAAACAAATTATTGACCAGGTAGCCCACCCTTTTTGTAGAGAGCAACAACGGTGAGCTCTACCAACTTCCGTTCCAACAGAAAACCGTTTTGTAGGAGACTTTCTTAGTTACAGGGTGATCATCCGTCTTAGTCTGCATGAGATAATTCCAGTATCTGCCTATCGTCCTGGTGTAATTATCAATAGTGCCTTATTTGACTGTCAAAAGTGTTCTCACTTGGAGGATGTCTTACTTTTCTAGTGCTGCTATAACATGAATACCACAAGTCGGTGGTTAAAGAACAGAAATGTATTTGCCCACAGTTTAGGAGGCTAGAAGTCTGTATTCACGGTACTGGCCCTAGGGGAAGGCTTTCTCTTTGTCGGCTCTGGTGAAAAGTCTTTGTCTATTTTTTAGCGTCTGTTCCTTGGCTCCTCGGCTCTCAGCATGTGATGTGACATCTATTCCTCCTTCATCTGTGTTTCCATGTTTCTGTGTCTGATCCGATTTTTTTTTAATATCTCAGAAGTGGTTGGTTTAAGACATACCCTACCCTGGTAGGGCCTCAATAACATAACATACAGAAAACCCTATCCCCAAATGGGATTACATCCACAAGTACAGGGGTTATGATTCCAACACATATTTTGGGGACACAGTTCAATCCATAACAGATGATAAATAATTCCACTGTCACTCTCCTTAATTTTGAGTGAATAAGAATAGAACATGTGAAGTACATTTTGGAATTTATCATTCACGGATAATCTCTCTCACAACCTCTTATTTCCTTAGAAGTAAAATAGTAAAAACACACCTGACAATCATATGTCTCTTTTCCTAGCTAGTAAAGAAATGACATCAGAATCGTGAGTAACTTCTATCTTCTACCACTTACTGCCTTTATATTTTATGGAGCTGTCTATGTTCGCTGTGGAACCAATAGTAACTAGGCAAAGACAAACATTTCAGATGATAAATTTAAAACTAGCCAATGCTGCACTTCTGAGTTGCTATCCAATAGTGTATTAGCCAGGAACAGGAGGGGAAAGAGCAAAATCCTAAGATTCTGTCCAGAGAAATGTCAAGATTCCAAAACTGTCAGCCTGCTGTATGCATAAACATCAATATCCTAGGCAATAGTGAGCTGAAATGGACTGATACTGGCCATTTTGAATTATACAATCATGTGGTCTGCTATGCCAGAAATGACAAATTGAAGAGGAACAGTGTTGCATTCATTCTCAAAAAGAACATTTCAAGATCTACCCTGAAGTACGCTGCTGTCAGTGATAGGATAATATCCATATGCCTACAAGGAAGACTAGTTAATAAGACGATTATTCAAATTTACATTAACCACTAATGCCACGGATGAAGAAATTGAAGATTTTTACCAACTTCTGCAGTATGAAATTGATCAAACATGCAATCAAGATACATTGATAATTTCTGGTGATTGGAATTGGAAAGTTGGAAAAAAATAAAAAGGATCAGTAGTTGGAAAATATGGCCTTGGTGATAGAAATGATGTCAGAGATTACATGACAGAATTTTGAAGACCAATGACCTATACACCGGTAACACCTTTTTTTCAACAGCACAAATGGTAACTGTAAACGTGGACCTCGCCAGATGGAATACACAGGTATCAGATCTACTACATCTGTGGAAAGAGACAATGGAGAAGCTCAGTATCATCAGTCAGAACAAAGCCAGGGGCTGACTGCAGAACAGACCATCAATTTCTCCTAGGCAAATTCAAGTTGAAGCTGAAGAAAATTAAAACAAGTCCACGAGAGCCAAAGTACAACATTGAGTATATCCTACCTAAATTTAGAGACCATTTCAAGAATAGATTTGATGCATTGAACACTAATGACTGAAGACCAGAGGAGTTGAGGGATGACAGTGAGGACATCATATATAAAGAAAGCAAAATGTTGCCAAAAAGTCGGGAAAGATAGAAGACATGAAAAGAAACTCTGAAACTTGCTTTTAAAATTAGAGCAGCTAAAGTGAATGGAAGAAATGATTAAACAGCTGAACAGTAGATTTTAAACGGCAGCTCCAGAAGACAAAGTATTACGATGAAATGTGCAAACACTTGGAGTTAGAAAACGAAAGGGAAGAACACTCTTAGTATTTCTCAAGCTGAATGAACTGAAGAAAAAATTCAAACTTCGAGTTATAGTATTGAAGGTTATCTATGGGCAAAGTATTTTAAGACACGGGAAGCATCAAAACAAGATGGAAGGAATACACAGAGGCATTGTACCAAAAAGAATTGGTCGACATTCAACCTATCAAGACGTAGCATAAGATCAAGAACCAATGGTATTGAAGGAAGAAGTCCCCTTGAAGACCAAGGTGCACCTGACCCAAGCCATGATGTTTTCCATCACTTCATACACATGTGAAAGCTGGGCAATGAATAAGGAAGACCAAATAATTGACACCTTTGAATTATGGTGTTGGCGGAGAATACTGAATATACCACAGACTGCCAAAACAACGAACAAATCTGTCTTGTAAGAAATACAGTCAGAAAGCTCATTAGAAGCAAGGATGGCGAGACTTCATCTCACATACTTTGGACATGCTATCAGGAGGGATCAGTCCCTGGAGAAGGACATTATGCTTTGTAAATTAGAGGGTCAGCAAAAAAGAGGAAGACCCTCAATGCAATGGATTAACAAGGTGGCCGCAACAATGAGCTCAAGCATAACAACAATTGTGAGGATGGCATTTGACTGGGTAGTGCTTTATTCTGTTGTGCATAGGGTTGCTATGAGTTGGAATGGACTCAGTGGCACCTGACAACAACAACAATTCATTATACTAGGGGCATATTCTTATAAACATGAAGAAGGTGAAGGTCTGTCTCCCTACAGTCACTCAGAATTGTTTTTATGGTGTTTTGGTGTTAAAAATCTCCTACTTGCTAACTTTATTTTCACTGTCTTATATAACATTGTTATTGTTTGAATCCATCTAGTTGGCCTGTGACTCATGGTGACCCCATGCACAATGGGGCTGGATTGTTGTGATCCCTAGGGCTCTCATTGGCAGGTTTTATGGAGGTAGGTCACCGGGCCTTTCTTCATAGTCTGTCTTAGTCTGGAAGCTCTGCTGATACCTGTTCATCATCGTAGCTGCACACAAGCCTCCACTGACAGAAGTGTGGTGGCTGTTCATGAAGTGCATTGGCCGGCAATCAAATCTGAGTCTCCCACATTAAAGATGAGAGTTCTGCCACTAAACTACCACTGCCCCTTATATAGCATTAATACCCTTATACCATTAGTCTACTTTTACCATCGGTCCTTGGAATATGTTCGTGCATGCTTGTCTTATTTTTATTGAAGGCAATTAAATGATTTCTGAGTAGTGTGTTGACCTAATAGGACCAAACTTTCCTACATTTTTTGTATCTGATCAACATCTTCTTCATCTGTGCCATCTTCTTCCTCCTCACATAAAAATGCTCATGAGGAAAGTTTGAGGATCAAAGATGGGGATTCTACAGGGCATAGTACAAGCAAGCAGCTAGTGGAGGCATGGCAGTTGTAAGAAGGACACGTGAGGTATGGAGTGAAGTGAAAAGGAAGAAAGAATTTGGGAAAAGAGAGTGATGTGACGGAATGCGGTCCCAAGATCCCCAGTACCGTGTAGCAGGCATGAAGAGATTTGTTCTGCGTGGTAGACCAGATGTTCCAGTAAATAAGAGGCAAGGTTGAGCTCTTAGCAAAAGTGATGTGGTGGCAAGCTCCTCTGAAGATTGACACAGTATAGCACAGTCAGATCCTGGCCTCTGGAGCCTCACAGATTGGATCCAAATCTCAGCTCACTCTCGAATAGCTGTGTGACTTTGAGCAAGTTTCTTAATCTCTCTCTGCCTCAGTTTCTACATCTTAGAGTGGACACAATTGAAGTATTCATCTAATAGGGTAATGTGAGGATTATATGAGCCAGTATATGTAAAGTGCATAGAAAAGTTGCTGGCACATTCAGAGCACTCAGTAAAGGTTTGCTCTTTAGAAACACCCCTGGATATTGGTATTGGGCATGATGTTCTCCCTACAGCTGTGTACTGTGTAGCAGAACACTGCTGAGCCAGGAAAGACGTACCTAACAGACTGGCAGCAAGACAGACATAACACCAGCAGTATTTTTCTGTAGTGCAGTGTGGATTCTCGATGACTAGCTTGAATTTAGAATTCCCTTCTTGGTCAAAGAAGACAAGTAGGCTAAGTGACTACCACAAAAAACAGAACAATTGTGGCTGAAGACTAGGTGTCCATTGCAGTGCAGGATATTAATTGGCCCTAAAACAATATTCTCCCTTTGATGATGAGTGCCAGGAAAGCAGAAGGTATCTCATGTCTTCTTGTTCTCTTTGCCATGCTGTAACTGGGTCCTTAGAGATGGTGCTTAGCACTGAGCAGAGTGTTTTACTCCCCTTATAGTATTGGATAAATCATGCCCTATAATTGGGATGTCAAAAAATCCCATTTGGTTAAATTTTTACATTTAAAACATCACGAGCATTGGTTTTTCAAGTATATCGACTCTCCTAATTTCTAATATCGATACCCAATTAACTAGCCGTTATTGAGTGTACCTAGGACTTTCCTGGGGATAATGGAACTGTAAGACAGTCTTCAAAGAGCTTATGATCTGGTTGAAAAATTGAACATTAGTGTGGAAGCAATGAAGATGTCCATTAAAAGTGACTGGATAAACAAAGTGTGGTACATCCATACAATGAAATATTATTCAGTGATAAAAAGAAATGAGCTATCAAGCCATGAAAAGACATGGAGGAACCTTAAATGCACATTGCTAAGTGGGAGAAATCAGCCTGAAGAGGCTACATACTGTATAATTCCAAATATATGATATTCTGGAAAAGACAAAACTATAGAGATAGTAAAAAAAGGTTGTTAGAGGGGAAGATTAATAGGTGGAACACAGGGCAATTTTTGGTCAATGAAACTATTCTACATTATACTGCAATGGTGGATACGTGATATTATACATTTGTCAAATCCTATAGAGTTGTACAAGACAAAGAGTGAACCCTAATATAAACTAGGGACTTTAGTTAATAATAATGTATTAATATTAGTTAACCAATTTTAACAAATGTGCCACACTAATGCAAGCTGTTAATAGGGAAAACTGTGAGGAGTGAGGGAGTATATATGGGAACTCTGTACTACCTGCTCAATTCTCTGTAAACCTAAAACAATGAATAAAATATCAGTTAAAAAATTACATTCGTGTGCTTTTGAGTACTAAACTCTTGGGTGTCATTGACATGACAGTTAAAAAAATCTCCCAGCCCATTCTTGGAAAGTGTTTTGATGGTGCAACCTTCCCCTGACTTACTTTTCTCTTTGATTTGTTTTGATTAACTGTCATAATAACAGGACACCTAACTCAGTGGGTTGACTTGTGTGGTTTAGGTTACTAATAAACATTTATTGAATTAATTACCCTCCAGCTCATTCTTGCCTAAAAAAAGTAAAGCACTTGTTTTCTATGTGCTTTTGTGATTTGTATTTGCCATTTGGGTAACTGGAATTATGGCTTAAGCTTTATTTTCATGGTCTTTTAGTTATATTCTTTAAAAACCTTTCTTTTCCTTTTTTTAAATTGCAGTCATCTATGTCAGGTCACTATAGCATCACTATGATTTGGAATTAACTCGATGACAACAGGTTTTTTTTTTTTTTGGTTTATGTAAGGTGCCTAGCAGAGTGTCTAGGGTGTAGGACATGATCAATAAAAGTTAATTCCCCATGTGAATGCATTTTTGTTCTTCTGCCGTGCAGTTCTAAATCATCCCTTTCAATCGTGTGACGTATTCCAGTCCTTTTCCATTTCATGCACTCCTTCTTACATTGTGGAGAATTAGAACGGGCATGGTAAACCACCAGGAGGGAGGTCATCTCTTTCTCTCCTGGGACAGGAACACAGGCCTGAGCAATATATTTGTAGAGACAAAGCAAGAGTAAAAACAATAAATGTCCTGAACAGACTTCCCATTAAGCAGGTAAAATTATTTTCCTATTCTCATAGCTTTGTATTTTATTTATAGTGTAAATTCTGTGCTCTTTTCAGTAGGTGAAGCTCCTTGTACTGAGCAATGGTTACTAAAGACCATTTTTCATGCCCCATGTAATGTGTTCCTCTACTCAACGGAAAGCTTTCTTTCAGTTAACTTGCCTGCCTCACTCCTTTCATAGCCACAACATGGAGCAGTATTTTAAAACCTTGAAAACCTCAGGTTTATACATAGTATTGTTTATTTGTATAGTCTTTAGAAATATTCTTCCTGCACAAAGTAGCTTTCAGTTATTTCTTTGAACTTAGGTTTATAAAAATATGATATGCTTGAGTTGAATCTTCATGATTCTTTCTAATTTCAAACTTGGGCATTCTTGTTACTGGCAAATTATTTTTCTCTTGGGATACTAATTGCATTATATCAGTCATTTCAGAGGACTTCCTTGGAGATGAACTAAGAAAATAGTAAACATGATTCTACATTTTTAAACGGGTGATTTCCTGCAAGACAATGATCATAATGGAGAAAATGCCATCAACTCCCTTGGGGTTTCTGGTGCAAAGGCATGACTGCACATGGAATTTCGTTGGTGCTCCTGGCTGGTGGAGGCATGAGGACCACATTCCGCTCTGCTCTGTGGACCGTGCCAGTTCTGAGTCAGTGCATTAAATAGGAGACACAGAAACAGGATCTCTTGGTGCATCCACATGACTGCTGTGGAAGGTACATTGACATCTCATACACAGACCGTTTGATCATTTCTATTCTAGCACCCACTGGAGAGACCAGAACTAATTTTGATTTCATTTAGTACTTGTATTAAATGGAGCCATTTCTTTCTTTCATTTAACCATGAAAAAACCAAACCCGTTGTCATCCAGTTGATTCTGACTCCTAGCGACCCTATAGGGCAGAGTAGAACTGCCCCATAGAGTTTCCAAGGCGTGCCTGGTGGATTCCAACTGCCGACCTTTTGGTTAGCAGCTGTAGCTGTAAACCACTAAGCCACCAGGGTTTCAATAACCATGAAAAGAAGTTCAAATTAAAATATACAGGAAAATCTGTAAGAGCCGGAACTGAAAGGGACTGCCTTGTTTTTCCAGGTCTTGCAAGTTTTCTGCCTTTGACAGGGTGTGGTCTTACCACTTTTCTATCACTCACCTTAGTGGAAAGTGTTTGATTTTTCCTTCTCCGACAGGCTTCTGCTTTACACATGTTCTGGGTTTTGCAAGTTTTACTGTATGATTAATTGGAGGAAGTGATGATGAAGATACAGGATACGTATTTACTCTCCAGTTGAAAACTTTCTCTCCATTCAAGATTAACTCTGGCTACAAAAAATCAGATGGTTTTCTTTTCTTTTACCTAGAGGCCTGATTTATCTTCATTTGTGCTGGCTAGCAATAAAAGCCAATGCCTAGAGAGACGAAACACTGGTAGCTATTCCTCAGGAATGACTCTGAAAATTTTCCCATTCAGACCTCATATCTTATTTAGAAGGCACAGCCAGTATCCAAAATACATGCTCTGCCAGAACCGCATAGTGTCTGATGCTCTTCAGACTTCTATTACTTTATATGACCAATCTTTTTTACTGTCCACTGAGGGTGGACAATTAACAACCTCACTGAACTTGTATCTAGGTCTGAAGAAGAGGGAAAAAAATTAGTTATAAAAGCTTTCGTAACTTGGACATTTGGATATTATAACCCTCTGCCTTTTGTAAGACAGTCATGATGTACTTTTTAACTCTGAGTTATCTTTTTTACTATGTCCTGTTTATGTGAAGTAAGTAGTGTAAGGTCTAAAAGAAATTTAAATCTAAGGAAAGGAAAGAGTATATGTGATTTGAGTTTCCTAACTGAGTCAACGGCAATGGGTATAAGTAACTGCATACAGTAACTAATGGTGCATTCAGCAAGACAAATTAGAACGAGGAGGCAAAAGACATGTAAAAACATCTATGCACCACTTATGTGTAATTTCGTCCATCCCCAATACATAGACTTTTATTTAGAGGAGAACTTATAAATCATCTCAGAGGCTATTGCATGTATCTTTAATGCAATGTCTGTATGGGTGACCAGTTGGCATGGCAGTGATAGATGGACTTGCACAACTAGGTCTGGTAGTTCAAATGTAGTTCAGTTTGGCAGTGACTAAAAGTCTTTATGATCCAATGATTGTTCAGCGACCTGGATGAAATAAATTGGTCTCTTTCCTAGTGGATAGCTGTCCATGTCACCAGACTAGAATATAACTGGTACTAATTGTCTCCCTGGTTGGTAGTTTCAGAAACAGGGTTAAAGAGGTCATAAGGAAGGGTGAGGAAATGCTCTGTCTTTTCACACCATCTCTCATTTATTGAGCTCATTGTACCTGGTCATCCCGCTGGCTAGGCAGAGAGGAGGAAACCATTCATTGTTGCAACCTGAGTTAAACTGAGCCGATCTTAAATGACATGTCTTCAATTCTCTTGATTTTTTCTGTGACCAAATCTTTATACATGCCAAATTTAGTACAACACCTTCACCCCTGGGGGGACAAAAGCACAAAGCAGCATTAGAAAAGAAAAAGTCTCTGTTAAAATGATAGATGTTTCTCCTCATTTAGAGCAAGGTCCAGACTTAAAAGTTTTATGAAGATAGCTTTCTAAGTTTCTTTATGATTATATCCTGCTGTGTTAGAGAGTTGACATAAAATTTACTTTCATCAATACTTGTCCTTAAGGACCCATTAGAATATTTTTAAACATTTTGTTCTATATAAAATAAAATCCAGAAGAATCTTCCCTGGATGGGAAGAATTAATAATATAAAGATATCAAACCTTACTAAATTAATATAAAAATATAATTCAACTCTAATCAAAAATCCAAACAATTGCTATTAAAGTCTGTATGGAAAAAATCCAAGAGAATTAAGGAGGCTTGGTGGTGCAGTGGTTAAGAGTTCAGCTGCTAACCAAAAGGCCAGAGTTCAAATCTATAATAATGAGATATATATAAAGATATTGAAAGAGATAAAAGAGTTACTGCAATAGAACGATATGGTGCTGGCAGATAGATAGACAAGTCTATCAATGGAACCCAACTGGACAGTGGCCAAAAACACTTCCTCATGTATTGGAACTTAGTAATTCTTAAAGATCAGTGAGATGTTTGGACAATTGAGTATTCAAATGCAAAATATAAAATTAGAGCCCTCTCTCACACCATATACAAACGATAGATTATAGGTAGATCAAAAATCTAAATATAAAAGCTATAAAAGTATTTGAAGAAAATGTTTATGAATTTGAAGTCGCATTCTTAAATAAGACACAGAAACTAGAACATATAAAGAAAGCACTGTAGGCAGACTTGAATACATTAAAATTCTAATTCTATAAACCAAAGGGCAGAAAACACAAAGTTAAAGTATAAGCAACTAATGGAAAAATATTTGCAGCATATATGACAGACATACATGATATACATAACAAATAGTCCTAATATTTAAAGAGTTTTTTCCAATACGATGAGAAAAATAAGTCTGCTACTTTATAAAAAAAATGGAAAAGAAGATGAATAGGCAATTCACAGATGAAGAGTTAGAAATGGCTGATAGACATACAAAAAGTTGTTCAACTCCTGGACTAATTAAAGGAATGAAAATAAAAGTAGGATACCCTTTTTTGGTGACTAGGTTGGGAAAAATATAAAGAAAATAGGTAATATTTTGTGCTGTGCTGTGTTGTGCTGTGCCATTTGCATGAAATTCCTACACACTGTTGTGGTAAAGTGAATTTGCAAAATCTTTCGAGATTAGTTCGGCCATAGCTATTAAATGTTTTTTAATGTTTTTTTATTGTACTTTAGATGAAGGTTTACAGAGCTAACTAGTTTCTCAGTAAACAATTAATACACATATTGTTTTGTGACATTGATTGCCAACTTCACGACATGTCTACATTCTCCCCATTACCAGTTTTCCTGTTGCCTCCTGCCTTCTAGTCCTTGCCCATGGGCTTGTGTGCCCATTTAGTCTCATTTTATTTTATGGGCCTGTCTAATCTTTGGCTGAAGTGTGAACCTCAGGAGTGACTTCCTGACTGAGCTATAAGTGTGTCTGGAGGCCATACTCTCCGGGTTTCTCTAGTTTCTGTCTGACCAGTAAGTCTGGTCTTTTTGTGTGTGTGTGTGAGTTAGAATTTTGTTCTACATTTTCCCCCAGCTCTGTCCGGGACCCTATAATGTGATCACTTTCAGACCAGTCAGTGATGGTAGCCGGGCACCATCCAGTTGTGCTGGATTCACTCTGGTGGAGGCTGTGGTAGTTGTGGTCTGTTAGTCCTCTGTACTAATCTTTCCTTTGTGTCTTTGGTTTTCTTCATTCTTCCTTGCTCCAGACAGGGTGAGATTAGTGGAGTATCTTAGATGGCTGCTCACAAGCTTTTAAGACCCCAGACGCTGCTCATCAAAGTAGAATGTAGAACATTTTCTTAATGAACTGTGTTACGACAATTGAGCTAGATGTTCCCCGAGACCATGGTCCCCACAGCCCTCAGCCCAGTACTTCAGTCCCTAGGGAGTTTGGATGTGTCTGTGGAGCTTCTATGACCTTGCCTTGGACAAGTTGTGCTGGCTTCCCTAGTATTGTGTACTGTCTTACCCTTCACCGAAGTTACTGCTTACCTATTGTCTATTTAGTGTTTTTCCCTCCCACCCCTTCCCTCCCTCAAAACCATCAAAGATTGTTTCTTTTTGTGTGCAAACCTTTTCATGAGTTTTTATAGTAGTGGCTTCATACAGTATTTGTCCTTTTGTGATTGACTTACTTCACTCAGCATAATGCCCTCCAGATTTATCCCTGTCGTGAGATGCTTCACAGGTTCATCATTGTTCTTTATCGCTGTGTAGTATTCCATTGTGTGTATGTACCATAGTTTATTTACCCATTCATCTGTTGATGGGCACTTAGGTTGTTTCCATCTTTTTGCTATTGTGAACAATGCTGCACTGAACATGGGTGTGCATATGTCTATTTGTTTGATGGTTCTTATTTCTCTAGGATATATCCCTAGGAGTGGGATTGCTGGATTCTATGGTATTTCTATTTCTAGCTTTTTAAGGAAGCACCATATTGTTTTTCGAAATGGTTATACCGTTTTGCTTTCCCACCAGCAGTGCATAAGAGTTCCAAACTCCCTTCAGCCTCTCCAACATTTGTTATTTTCTGTTTTTTTGATTCGTTCCAGTAATGTCAAGGTGAGATGGTATCTCATTGTGGTTTTGATTTACATTTCTCTAATGGCTAGTGATCACCAGCATTTCTTCATGTATCTGTTAGCTGCTTGAGTATCTGCTTTGGTGAAGTGTCTGTTCATATCCTTTGCCCATTTTTTAATTGGATTATTTGTCTTTTTATTGTAGAGGTGTTGGAATTTCCTACAGATTTTTAGATATTACACCTTTGTCGGATTTTTTACAGCCAAAATTTTTTTCCCAGTCTGTAGATTCTCTTTTTACTCTTGGTGAAGTCTTTTGATGATCTAAGTATTTAATTTTTACAAGATCCCAGTTATCCAGCTTATCTTCTGATGTTTGTGTATTGTTAGTTGTGGTTTGTGTCCTATTAATGTCGTGTATTAGAGCCTCTAGAGTTGACTCTTTTTTTTTTCTTCTATGGATTTTATATTTTTTTGTTTTATATTTAGGTCTTTGATCCATTTTGAATTAGTTTTTGTGTATGGTGTGAGATATGGGTCCTGGTTCATTTTTTTTGCAAATGAGCATCCAGTTTTGTCAGCACCATTTATTTAAAAAGACTGTCTTTTCCGCATTTAATGGACTTTGGGCCTTTTTTGAAGATCAGGTGACTGTAGATGGATGGATTTACATCTGGATTCTCAATTCTGTTCCATTAGTCAATGTGTCTGTCTGTTTTGACTACTGTAGCTATAAAGTAGGTTCTGAAGTCAGGTAGTGTGAGTCCTCCTACTTTACTATTCTTCTTCAATATTGCTTTACTTATCCGGGGCCTCTTCCCTTTCCATATCAAGACACTGATTAGTTTTTCCAGCTCTTTAAAGAATGCTGTTGGTATTTGGGTTGGGATTGCATTGTATTTGTAGATTTCTTTGGGTAGAATTGACGTTTTCATAATGTTAAGTCTACTTATCCATGAGCATGATATGTTTTTCCATATGTAGGTCTCTTTTGTTTTTTTGCAGTAGTATTTTGTAGTTTTCTTTGTCTACGTCTTTTACATCCGTGGTTAGATTTATTCCTATTTTATTTTTTTTAGGGGCTATTATAAATGGTATTGTTTTCCTGATTTCCTTTTCGTAGTTCTCTTTATTGGTGCATAGAAATCAAACGGACATTTGTATTCTTATCCTGTATCCTGCATAGCTATTAAAATTTTAAATGCACATTCCCTGTAATCCAGAAATATCATTTTGAAGAATCTCACCTATATCTATGAGTTCAAAAACATATGCATTTGTGCCAATCACAAGCATAAGGGCTCATTAATAGGAAAATCATAAAATACACTACGTCACATCTTTACAAAGAATTCTGTGTCCATTAAAAAGAATCAGGTAGAATTATATGTGTTGTTGTTGTTGTTAGGTGCTATTGAGTCGGTTCCTATTAGTAGAGGCCCTGTGTACAACAGAATGAAACACTGCCCAGCCCTGCGCCATCCTCACAATCATTGTTATGCTTGAGCCCATTGTTGCAGCAATTGTATCTATCCATCTTGTTGAGGGTCTTCCTCTTTTTCACTGACCATATGCTTTACCAA